>NC_056564.1:12070416-12090603 GCF_013358625.1 Macadamia integrifolia | reverse complement strand
AAAAAAAAAAAGAAAAAAAAAAAAAAAAACTTCACTTACAAAGTTACAAACCAGCCAACAGTCACAGAAAGAAAAAAAAAAAATCATACGCAGAAGGAACAAGCAGGGAGAAGAAAGAAGAAAAGAGAAAAAAAAATTCACTTACAAAGTTACAAACCAGCAAACAGTCACAGGAAGAAAAAAAAATCATACGCAGAAAGAAGCAGGGAGAAGAAAGAAGAAAAGAGAAAAAAAAAAAACTTCACTTACAAAGTTACAAACCAGCCAACAGCAGCCAACAATCACAGGAAGAAAAAAAAATAATCATACGCAGAAGGAACAAGCAGGGAGAAGAAAGAAGAAAAGAGAAACAAAAACATGCAAAATCAGAAATTTAAAATACAAACTAAAAGTCTAAAACATACCTGGAGAAGAATCGAAGGAGAAGGAGAAGCCGGAGGTTGCTGAAGGCTGTCGAAGGAGAAGGAGAAGCCGGAGGTTGCTGAAGGCTGTCAAAGGAGAAGGAGATGCCACCGGATGTCGCCAGATGTCGCCAGATGTCGCCGGATGTCGCCGAAGTCTGTCGGAGGATAAGGAGAAGTGCCGGAGGAATGATCGTCGCCTCGTCGGACGTTGGGGCTTGGGGTTTTGAGTTTTGGAGGCAAAGTCGACTCTGAGAGAGAATGAGAGGCACGGTTTTGATTGGGTTTGGTTTTTTTTTTTTATTTAATTTTTTTTTTTATGGTAAGGGTTTTTAGTTTTTATATGATTTTTGATCCAATGCATCACATGTGCGTCAGATTTTATACACCTCCCAATAATAATATGTAATTTGGAATCTTCAGAAAAACAATTTTAAAATTTATTTTTAAAATATCCAGTACATAAGGCGACCTCCTTGTACACTAAGGCGCTATAAGGCGTCGCCTTGCACGCCTTTCAGCGACTTAGTGTATAAGGCGGTCGCCTTTCAAACTTCTCGTGAGTCGGTGGACTACCTTACTTCCAATGGACCGCACCAGCGCCTTAAAAACTATGCTTCCCATAATATAATCGACTCCCCAAAGAACATGCTTATTATTGTATCTTGGCGTTTGTCTTTGTCTTTTCTGTAGCCCTCTGTCCCTTCCCCTTGACGAGGTGCTTCCCTTCTTGCTTTTGGTTCTCATGTATTTTCTCTCTTCCCCTTCTTGGGGCTCCTTGTATCATTTCACATTGGCCTAAAAAAAAAAAAAAAAAAAAAAAAAAAAAAAAAAAAAGAAAAAAAAAAAAAAATCTGGCCAGCAGATAACATTGCACCAACACTCAATGGAAATATTGTTTGATAGGACTCCAAATCTAGAGAAATATAGCAGAACAATAGGGGATAAGAACCCCGTAATGTCACAGTTATTTGATGAAGATCCAGCAACCAGAAATAAAAAAGATTCAATTTTGAATTTGAAAACCCAGAATTTGGTGATTAAAAATTGCCGCAGATCGACAGGTCAGATTATCTTCAAATTAAGATCGACATAATATCTTGTTGATACCTCCATATTGCTTATATAATTAAATGTAATGTGTAGGTTCAATAAGGACATGACTTAAACAAGGTTGTTACAGCTTTACCCTTAACTCACTACATACTACCAAATATACCCTTAGAATAGTGGTAACACCAAATAACATTAGTAACACTTAACAGGTTGAAAATAGAACAAGTTAATTTAAATACCCCTCATAAATCATTGGAATATTTCCTCCTGCATATTCCTTCTTTCCAGCTATCATATAACATAGTTAGACATCCTCCTGGAGTCCTTCCCCTTCAGTCTAGATGTTGTAGGTTGGGCTCATTAGCTCCAGTAGCCTTGTCCCAAAAAGTTATTTGCTGACAATGCTTAAACAAGAAGTGCAATTAACTAACAAATTGATTTATGGAAAGAAAATAAACAATTAAATAGGAATTATATTTGTTCTAGTGTCTTGGACAGTAGTCAAGAGATTTCAATTCTTTACGGAATCTTATTAGTAAAATGTGCAGATATTAGACTCAATGAGCCATCCGACACTTAATTCTTGCTGATAACTCACACTTTTCAAAATTACTCCTCTTTGGCCTGCAAGACATATTCCTGTCCAAACCCAGTTTTCTTGTGACTGCCAAATCTCAGAGAAAACTCCCCAAATTATAAAACTTGAGATTCTAGTAGTGGACTTTCAGTGCTTTAATAAAAAAATTTCATAATAGGGTTAAGTTTTCCTTGTGTAGCATTGGGAGTCTTAATTCTCAAGGAGTTCACGTGATGGTTATTTGCATTAATATAGGATAGCTCTCTTGGCTATTTATAGCTATAAGCATGTGACGGCAGTAAGTTTAGTGCTTATGAAATTATTCCTAGTTCTTTGGAGACCATTTTATTTGGGTTTCTGATTGTGTTGATTAACTTTGTAATTTGTTCTATTCTTTGATGCATGATTTACAGTGATCCTGAATAGTGATCACATATTCTTATTTGTAACATTGAGATCTCATTTCTGGTAACAGAAACAGAAAACCATTGGAAGGACAAAAGCTCTTCTGGAGACACTTCCGGTGCACAGACTTGCAGATATATTTGTTGCAAGTTTTGAAATAAGCTTTGAAGAGCAGCTTTCTATGTTGGATTCAGTTGATTTGAAAATAAGGCTCGCAAAAGCTATGGAGTTAGTTGACAGACATTTACAGGTATTATTGGAGTAGACTTGATAGGCAATGGTGGAATAGTCAACTCAGAAGTATACATTTCATCTTTATGAAGTTCTTACAGGCAGATATGCACTGCACTTAACAAATTTCTTGTAACAGTCAATTCGTGTGGCAGAGAAGATAACCCAGAAGGTTGAAGGACAATTGTCAAAATCACAGAAAGAATTCCTTCTGCGTCAGCAGGTTTGATTTTCACATCAAATATTACATATCTTTCCTTCTCTTGTGTATAGATATCATAGTGTATACTGGACAAGCACAGTCCTGCTTCATTGAACAATGCTTTTTTGTTCGCATTTATTTTAGTTTCTATTGGGCCTTCGCTTGTTGCCATGATAAAATAACTCAGCTGCCAGCATGAAGATGCGGGTGTGAGTCTTGAGAGAGGCCACTTTGTTTAGAAAAAGCTGAAGGTTAAAAACTCTTTCCAATCCACTGTCCTTGGGCCCTATGAAAGCAGGATTTGTGCTGGATTATGACCCTTTACTAACTTTGGTTCCATTTGGAATTAAGACCTGTTCCTAGATTATTGACTTTTACAATTCAAGTTCCGTAACTTTATTCTTTGTTACCGACTGAACAAGAAAGTTTCTTTGGCGTGTATTTGCTAAATATTCTTCATTGTTTCTCACTCTATCTGATGGGATGGACGACGGTTTGAAAGCCCTAATTTTGGGTTGCTATTGGCCCACCCAAGTACCTAAACAGCTCAATGTGTAATAGTAGTGACAAGATGACAATTCTGTAATTTATCTGAAGTATATGAAGGGACTGGCAGAAACAGTAAGTAAATAACTAAAATCTTAAAAGCTCTTGGTAGTTAAATGAGGAGAGGTATAAAAAGGGGAATTAGAACTAAAGAATAAGGTGTGATTTCTATTTCGGAAATTGTTTGGTTTGATTTTTGTACCTTATTACAGTGAAATAGAAATCAAATGGAATAGAAATTCTGAAATAGCTGAGGAGCTGTTTCAATTTTGACATAAAATTGATTTCACTCGTGCTCTTGAATGAACTCATGGTTAATTTTATGGGCAACGCAGTAATTTCATGTTAAAATAAAACACCACACTTCTTCTTCTCCTAATGGTCACATCACCACCACCACCACCACCACCACCACCTACCTCTACCTTCTTGGCTCACCCTGCCCCTGCCCCTGCCCCTGCCCCGGCCCCGGCCCCGCCTCCACCCAGACACCACCACTACCGCCGCCACCGCCGCCCGCCTGTGTGTTCGATTCCCAGCCCTACCTCCGGCCCGGCCCCCGCTCCCCCGCCCCTGCCACCACCACCTCTCCCAAAAAAATATAGAGAATCTATTATCAGAAATTGAACTACCAAATGGATTTCTTATTCTTGAAATATTTCAGATTGATGCAACCAAAACAATTTCAATTTCTTGACCAAAAATCTATTATTTTGACTATTTCATTAAATCAATCTGAAACTGAAATAGAATTCATACCAAATCTGGCCTAACTTGGAACTAGAGGATATAAATTGAATTAATAATAAAGGGGACTGGTTTTTATTGAAGAGTGAACTAAGGTGACATTTAAAATAGGCTCATCATGTCTTCTTCAACCTCTCGACCAGCAAGGAAGACACAATAGATATCCTGAAACCAGCAGAGACTCTTGCTGGTTATGAGTGGTAGGACTCCTTCGAGAGGAATCTGATGGATCTGAAACCTTAGGAGTCCTCTTGAAAACAACCAGATGCAGATTCGAAAGGTAAGTTGATAAAATGATATATTTTCTGCAAACAGACCTTGGTGGTAAACAGGAAACCAGCAAGGGGTTTTGATCTGGATCTCTCTATTCCAACAAGGTTTTGGGTATGGATTTTACAGGTAGGGTCGCCTATGTCAGATCAAATCTCTCTCAGCCCTGTTGATTTGATAGTAGTACATTAGTACAGAAGAAATAAGAAACATAATACAAAGAGGTAGGAAAGAGAAGAATAAAAAAATAATACAAGAAAGGAAAGACAAAAGAATGGAGAAGTATAAAAGGGAGAGGTGTACCGTACCTGATAGAAAGGAAATTGGGTACAGATTTTACATGTATGGTTGCCTATGTCACATGTACTCCCGCCCTGAATCTGGAGATGAAAGGGCTAGGGATGAGGGAGATTGATCAAATCTCTTTCAACCCTGTTGATTTGATAGTAATATGGCAGAAATAAGAAACAGAATACAAAGAGGTAGGAAGAGAATAATAAAGAGGAATACAAGAAAGGAAGGATAAAAGATTGGAGAAGAATAAAAGGGAGAGGTGTATCATACATTCATACCTGAGAGAAAGGAAATCTGGAGGAAGAATAGGAGAAGCAAGAAGAAATTCTCTATGTTGTAATCGATGGTTACATGCAACTATATAAAGAAAAGTAAACAGAAGGAAAGAAAAACTCCTATTCTAATACCAAGAGCAAAATTGAATTGAACTCTAACTCCTATGTAATATACTCAAAGTAAAAGTACAATATAAATAAAAGAATAAAGATTACAAGCTTAAATAAATAAACCCTACCAACCCGTGTTAGGCCGGTTCTTTTTGGGGTTGGGTTTCCAAAATGGGTCACGTTGGTTCAAGCACACTAATGCTGCTGCATCACTCTCTCTCTTTTAAATTGGGAGTTTATTGATAAAGGAGGAGGTATGGTGAGCCAATAGCTTCCCTAGGAGGTAGTTTAGCTAACCAGGATATTATAGAGTAATTAAGGAAACAATTTGAAACAAGGGGATTCATAGAGACCTAATCCAACCCTGGTAAAAGACTTAAATAACAATTAAATAAAGGAATAGGAATCTAACTAGATCGCACAACTTAAGTAATTAAAAATCCCGTATTCATTCCTCTTGCCCATATTTGAGGCCAATTAAAGGGGACTGTTACAATAAAAACCCATTGGAACAAAGGCCTAACATGTATAGAACCAAACCCGAGGCTTATTTCCACTAAAATAAACCCATTTATGTGATTTATCTGCATCACTTTATTACCACTCTATCCCCCTTTTTTTTTTTTTTTGGAAAAATTATTCGATGTGCCTCACTAATTTTATCCTGTTTCCTAATTTTAGTGGATTTCAATTAATGTTAGTATCCATTGTCTACATTTTAATGTGGTTTTAGGATACTTTGGTGTTCTTTCGATATCAATTGTTATTGTGGTAGTTTAACAAGAGTTTTATATTTCCTTGGTTAGTTACCTTCCTGTAGTGCATGAATTTTATTGAAAGTGGTCTTTCTTTGTTGGGGTGCTGTCCTCCGTCTTCCTCTGGCATTTGTGTCTGATTGTCTTTTGTCTCTGAGGTCCTGACTCTGATCCTAAAGAAAATTTTGTTTGCCATCCTAGAGATAAGTTTCGGTATCCTTTTGCTTCTACTGAATCGATTGTCTTCTTTGCCAACTTCTGATTACATTTTCCAGATGAGGGCTATAAAAGAAGAGCTTGGTGACAATGATGATGATGAAGATGATGTAGCTGCGCTGGAAAGAAAGATGCAAAGTGCAGGAATGCCTCCAAATGTCTGGAAACAGGCACAACGAGAGCTTCGGTATGCAATATTATGTGGCTAAACCTTAACCATGTTAATTTCACTTGATATAGTCTGTTTTCTATCATGGGCTAGGTCCTTACTTTTTTATTGTCATGTTTATAGCCTTTTTTTTTTTTGACAAGTAAGGTGTATGTAATAAAGAAAGAAAAAGGAAAAATTACAAAGAAAGGCAACCCCACCACCCTCTTTAGAGAGACCTAAAGGAGTGATGGGGGTCCTTAGACCACACAGACAGACCCCGCACAAAAGCAATTAAAAACGTCAACCAATACTAACCATTATAACCTCCAATAAACCATCCCAACAGCATCATTACTAACAAGAGCCCTTAGTTCATCAGTGAATTCAGAAGGGTTGATTTTAAGCTCTTCATCACTTGAACTGAAGGATGCCATATAAACGGCAGGTTTATTCAATTCCTGCCAAACATGTTTAAATTCCATTCTAGTCAAAGTATTCGAGAGATGAAGGATCTTACTCCTTATAACCTGAGTCTCCCAAGTACCTTTAATCTTTCCATTCAAGATATCAATGGCCAGTTGATGCGGATCCGGGTTCCAAAATTGGAATCGGATCACTTATGGGCCCAACCAAATAAGAAAATACTCAAATCCAATGCTAAGTGGCAGAACAGTAAATTTGTGTGAAGTTTCAAGGGAGTAGAAGATTAGTAATTACTGGAAACCAAGCTAATAATTGGAAACAAGTGAATGGAGTAACGTGAGATGAGGGAGGGGTATTCCTGGATAGATGGGTAAACTGATACTTAAGGTAATAACCAGGTAGAAGGAAGGGCAATAGAGGAATAAAGGGTTAAAAGGGTTCTAATTGTTAAGTGGGAAGAGGTTAAAAGGGTTCTAATTGTTAAATGGGAAGAGGGTTCATCTTCAACCTCTAACCTGCGATGTGAGCAACAGAGGAGAACTCCTTTGCGGTGAAGGGGATTCAATCGATTGAAGCTTAAAGGGTTTGAAATTCTGGAATTCGAAACTTCACTCATAAGCCTGTTTAAGCCACTGGTAGTATCATCTCACCTGAAAACAAGCACAACTCCTGAAAGTTTTCTGGCGGTAGAAGTAGAACAGAAATAAGACTTGTAAGTCAGGTTAGAAGTCCTAGTTCAAGGAACTAATGAGTCTCAGATTTGGCAACCTGGGTCACCCTTGGGGATCGGCTCAGTTCCTAGAATCTGAGATGGAAGGATGAAGAATCAAGGGAGATCGATACGTCTCTTGTTGGACTGCTAGGGTTGCTGGAACAGAACAGAAGAAGAAATAAAGAAGAGAGATTTCATAGGGGAAGAAAGAGAGAAAGAGAATCGCACAAGGGGCGGGGGTGGGTGGGGGGGGGGGGAAGAGGATGGTCACACGACCAAGATTAAGCACCTACCTGGCACCATAACCGTTCATTCAATTCATTCTTCAAAACATGCTTAACAAGTTGGGTTACATGCCTTTTTATATGAAACTGAAATTATGCCTTCCTAATTAAAGTCTAAAACTAAAATCAAATAAAATCTCCTAATATCTTCTAAACCCTAGACTAAGATAGAAACACAATAAAATTTAAATTGGCAACTCCCTAATTAGCCTAATGACGATGAAATAAAAGATTACATATTTCCCTAAATAAATAACTCAATCTTGCCCTAATTTAATAAGTCCTAAAAGATCCTATTAAACTTAAAAATCAATTTAGACCTGGTTTGTCTCGGTCGAGATTGCTCGAAGGGTCAACATGGTTCAGCCTTGATTCTGCATCACCAGTTTTGAATCAGACCGGACAGCGACATCAAGAAGGTTGTTATCAACCCAAAAGTAAAATCTGTGAAATAAAACTTATTTTTTTGTTTCACAGTTAGTGATTTTATAACCCAAAGGTATCCATATATTGTAGAATAAACTCATACAACAATTAGTGACCTGACCATAAGGGACCTTTGTACCCCACGTATGTGTTTCCTTTGTCCTAAGCTGATTCTGCTATTCCTTCGCTCAGTCACTGTCTGTTTGTATATGATGTGCAGATGAGTCCATCTAGAGTTCAATAATTGTGGGATATGCTGATACGCATTTAGCAATGCTTCAACTTGTAATTGTCATAAGGGGCATTATTTTCAACCAGAAGGAAAGACGCTACGTCTGACTTCTTGAAAATAGAGTAAAAATAGGTTTTTGACGGGAATTTTGAAGTTTGTAAGGTCTGCTGGAGGATTCAAGAAGACATTTTGGTTGGCTTCTATGTGTGAAGAATTCAATGGGTGTATCTGCCATCTGAAGGTAGTGGACATGGCTTATGTTTTTTTCTTTCAGAGCTTTTGTATAAAGCATGGCGTTACTGCGTCATGGGTCCTTTGAGTATGCCACCTCATTTTCCTCAAATGCCCACAAAAAATATATATGCATGTAAATAAATCTCATATGATGAATTTATTATCCTTTAGAAGGGAAAATATTTTGAATGTGTTGTAATTGCCCTGAATTTGAGAAAACATATCATTTCTAGACGAACCCAAAAAATCCTCCACAGAAGACATTTGTTGGAGCTTTTAAAATTTTCATTTACCCTTATTATGCAGTAAAAATTATCTGACCCAGCAGAAGATTGATTCCGTTGACCATGACTAACGCTTCCTATCCTTCTTGGTCACCGGTGAAATGATCATCTAGGATCATCTCTGCTAATGTGTAGTGCTGTCAGATATGATGAGACCAATGAACTTGTAGTACCCGACTATGAGTCTGCTGGAGCTTTCCCACCTTGTCTTGTGGCTGTCGTTGTTGTTGTTGAAATTGTTAAGGCACATCATCACATTCCATCAGAAGGCTGGCTGTTTTGTTTGATTGCGTGCTAGAATTACCTCCACTGCTTTTGGACACATGGTACAAATGGAACAAATATAAGTCACTACTCAGATTCATGAAGAATGCTTTCAATCACATCGATTGGTTCATGAAGTATTGAAGTGGCAAGTGGAGATCAGAGTTAGGTGGATCTCTCACTGCAGTACATCGGCATTGTTTTTCTAGAAGCTATGGATGAGCTCAGTGAGGCAAGTGGGCAAGTAGAGTTCTGCTCTTGATACTCACTTATTTTCTTGCTCCTGTTGCTGATGTAGCTGGTTAATAATTAAGATGCTGATCTACAGAGGCAGGTGTTCATCTTGTTGTTGAGACTCAGAGGTTTGAAGCTCATTTTCTCAAACGAAACTACTGCATCTTTAAATAGATGGGGATGAGTCACAACTATATGATATAGCCAAATCTCAGAAATTGGAAATAACTAAAAAAAAAAAGCAAAGGGGGGGGGGTTCATCAGTCAATTGAAGTAGTAGTAGGAACAGTGGCCTTGTTGTCAGATGATGTGTTGTCCAGAGAAATAGGTTCACATCAATGGCCACTGTTGGGATTATCATAGTAAACCTCACTACCTGGAGAAATGGATTTACATTGGATCAACCATAATGGCCATCCTCTAAGTCGCACGTGGCAAGGGTGACAGAATCATCTAGTCCCCCTCCCCTTCTGGTAAGTTATGACCCTCTTTTGTATGGAACCTCGCTCTCCCCACCATCCTCTTATCCCCTGGGGTAAGGTTGTTTGGTTTAAAGGCCATATTCCTCGGCACAACTTCACAGCCTGGAGAGGCAGGAGAGCCCTCTCCAACTGTCTCTACCCAATCCTTCCTCCTCTGACAACATATTTAGGCCCGTCCTGCTTGCATAGTTGTCACGGCGTCAAATTGATCCAAGGCGGTGCAGAGGTGGCTAATCGATTTGGCGATGAATCGCCCATTATGGCGTTGCCATGGTGGTCAAATCGCTCTTGTCATTTTTTATTTTTCCTATTTTCTGAAGTTAATTACTATGCTACTTTTTTATTTCCCCTATTTTCTAAAGTTATTTGTCATGCTACAAGTCTACAGTATATACCCTATGACATATAAAACCAACATTAAGCAACATCAAATCATCAAAAATCAACATAGCCCTATTAAAATCACCCTGCATTTTACAAAAAATCGACCGCCTAGTGAATCAGGCGTGACCTGGCATCCATGGCGGTGCCATGGTGACGCCTATCAACCAATGGCGACCATCATTTGTGAGTCACGTAAATCGTAGCACTATCATGAACTTTTTTTTCCGCCAGGATGCCAAATCGCAGCCTTGGTGACGCCTAGGAGATGCCATGACAACTATGCCTGCCTGTTGCCTATGTTGGAATGGTTTCAAAGTTCTGAATCACCTCTTCCTCAGCTGCCTTTTCTCATCCTTTGTATGGAAAAGAGTACTTAGTCTTTGCTGGCATAGTAGGTGATGTTCACTTTCCTCGTTAGGGAATGGATTTGGGTTGATATGACTTTTATAAGATTGTCTATCTGTGACACTGCTGGAAAGCATGGATTCTGCGCCTCCATCAACCACATCTGGATGGAACGTAGCCTTCATAGGTGGACTTCCAACTCCTGTTCCTTTGATGTGATTTGGAATGCCATCTACTTTGTTATTAGTTCCAAGCTCAGTATGTTCCCTTCTCGCCTTGTAAGGGATAACCCCAAGGAACATGTGCATTGTTGTGTCTTGGGGTCTTCCCCATTCTATTCTTCTACTCTCCCTACTTAGTGGGGCTTGTTAGCCCATTTTCTTTTCTTTCTTTGGTTTTCTTTTCTTTGGTTGACCCTTGGGATTGTATATTCCCTCTTCTTTCTTTCTCTTGGAAATGAATTTATTATTCACCAAAAAAAAAAAAAAAAAAAAAAGAAGCCTTTATTGGATTAGGATTTTTAAGGGTAAATAAGGAATTCTAAAACACCGATTAATGTTTTCTTTTATGGCCATCAGGGTTTGTATGGAAGTGATTTTTTTCCCTTTGAAATTCAAGCTAATTATGACTTGTGTGATACAATGCAGGAATTTGGATTTTTTTCCGGAGTTTTCAGTATTGTGGATATTTTCCCTAAAAACTTTCTGAACTACCCTTGTAAACTTCCATGGAGAAGAATTGTTAGCAGCATTTTCATGTTATTCCTTTGTTGCATTACGGACAGCCTCCTGAATCCAAAGTTTATTAACACGTATGCTACTAGCTTGTAAATTTAAAAAGATGTGCAAAAATGAAAGATTTCCTGTATTGTTGTTTAATATAAACCTGATACTTTCTTGGGGTCGTAATATTAAAATCCAGATTTTAGTGCATATTTCATAAAATTCAAGTGGAAAGGATTAGTAGAGTATTTAATCCTTTTCTTGTTTCTTTTTCCTTTCTCCAGGCGACTGAGAAAAATGCAACCTCAGCAACCTGGGTATAGTAGCTCTCGTGTTTATTTAGAGCTCCTTGCTGATCTGCCTTGGCAGAATGCCAGTGAAGAGTGTGAACTGGACTTGAGAGCTGCAAAAGAGCGCCTTGATAGTGACCATTATGGTTTAGTCAAAGTCAAACAAAGGATTATAGAATATCTGGCTGTTCGCAAGGTTTTTTCCCTATCCAATTCTTGATGCTTAACCTATGTACTAATTCTTCAATATGACCTATGTTAATGTGGTTCTTATTCAAATTAAATGCCTTACAGCTTAAACCAGATGCGAGAGGCCCCATACTGTGCTTTGTCGGCCCACCAGGTGTGGGAAAAACATCTTTAGCATCGTCAATAGCTGCTGCTCTGGGCAGAAAATTTGTACGGATATCTCTTGGTGGTGTCAAAGATGAAGCTGATATTAGAGGACATCGGAGGACATACATAGGTAGCATGCCAGGGCGTCTTATCGAAGGATTGAAGGTTTAAACTGATTCTTCTATGTATTTTTGTTTCCATAACACAACCTTTTCTAGGAGTGAAGTAGAGTGTTTGATATCTTCATTATATTATTAAGATGCACTGTGGCTTCACATGGTCACATGTAAAGGCATCTGGATTGTCAATCTCGAGGATCGGTCATATTTCAAGTGGAATCTGTATTTGAATGCAGATTCATTGGATTGAATGTGAATCTTAAAAATTTCCCTCTTTATATTTTTATCAAATTTGTGTCTCCCCATGTCCAGGCTGTAAAAATGAGAAAAATTATGTTAACAGAAACATAGTTATTAGTTTTATACTAAAATTATTTATATATTTATTTATTTATTTTTCCTACTGCTACTCACTACTACTACTGTTGCTGTTCTGTTATAAATCTAATTGCATGCCAATGGAAACTTTTCATGGGGAATTTTTCCATGTATGTCATTATGTATATTTTATATATGCATTTATGCCAATGGATTTTCCCATTAGCTTGTATTCTTATTAACAATTAGAATGACGTTGAACTTACCTGCTGGAGTTCTATTTCCTAATGTTTGCATCGCACAGGTAAAACCTGCAGGATGTTGCCTTTGAAGTCTGGGTTCAACCCCTGACTTTTTCCTCCCCCTCCAAATAAAAAAAAAAAATCACTTCTCTCCCTGAAAAGAAATTGTATTGAAAAAAATTGATGTATGTAATGATCTAGAATCTCTTGCATTCATAGCCCTAGACTTGCCATTTAATGTGACAGGTCCTGCTTAAAACATCTCGTGTCTTTAGAAAATTGGAGAAAATCAAGCTATGGTCCCAAACTGTGCCATTTTTATTTTTTTAAATTTCAAAGGAGTTCCATCACATTAGAGAAATTAAAGGCTATAAAATTGAAATTTTAAAACAGTGGAACATGCAAGAGTTTGTCATGGTGGAAGACAGGAAATCTGATCTCCTCACCAATATTTATGACCAGAGGAAAATGGGAGAATGTTGGCTTAACCAATGGTGAGAGTTTCAGAGATTTGCTGATAAAGAGGAGCTGAAGGGGTGGTGTTGTTGGAGGAAATTAGCTGCGAATGGATACCTCAGGTCTGACTGATAGATGCTCACGATTGATAAAAACTAACAAGTTCTTTACTAATTTGACTGTTTTTGTGCAACTGTATGAGCCGGAATTGTTGTCAATTCAGTGGTTTCATCGTGAACTACCTACATTACTGCTGTTTATGCACCTGATGAATTTAGGGTTTTGAGCCATTGTTCAATGGGTCGTTGAACACATTAGAAAGAAGTACAGAAAGAAAAGATTTCTGGATCTTCTAGTCAGGCCCATAGTTGTCAAGGTGTCACCCAGGCATCCAGTTCACATGGTTGCCTTGGCAGGTGCCTAGGCGCCTTGTTGGTGCTGCCTTGCGACCAGGCCTCCTCCAATGCCTTGGGTCGCCTAGACGCTGAGACAACTATGATCTGGCCAATCTTTGGACTTGAAGATCTTCTTGATGGGACCAAAATTTGTGAATCCTCTCGTACTTTGCCTTCTCATGTTGCTACATTACATACCTGTGTTTGGAGACCTTCTTTGAGGTCTATTAAGCAATAAGCTTGGTTGGTTGTATCATTTGAATGTTTCTACTGACTTAAGATTTCCTTTCAATTCCCTGATTTCTGCATTCTGGACTTTGTCTATCTGCATTTGTCTTGAGAAAGGTTAAAGTTTATGTCTGGAATTGTAGAGAGTAGCTGTTTGCAACCCGGTTATGTTGCTGGATGAGGTTGACAAGACTGGCTCCGATATCCGTGGGGATCCTGCCTCAGCACTACTGGAAGTTCTTGATCCGGAGCAGAACAAAACTTTCAATGATCAGTATCCTTTTGCTTTTCATTCAACATCCCAAGTTCTTGGATGAGTTAGACTAATCTTTAGTTAGAATATTGTTTGATTCTTTCACTTAATTGAAATTGAAAAAAATCTGAGGGCCCTTTAAAGGAATCTTGGCCAATTATTGTTTTCATTTGGATGTGGTTTTGGATTTCTCAATTAACACTGATAAAATCTGAGGGCCTTCAAAAGGTACCTCCACTTATTACTGTTCTTTGGACGAGGTTTTAAACTTTTATGAATATCCCAACATGATGTAGATATGGATTTCCAATTTCTTGTCCTATATTTTTGTGCTGATGAGAGTGTGTGTGGCACACATGGAACTTTGTAAGAATCTCACTGACGGACTTGTAATAACAAAAAAATTTCCTTGATTGAATTAAACAGCTATTTAAATGTCCCATTCGATCTTTCAAAGGTCATTTTTGTTGCAACTGCAAACAGAGTCCAGCCTATTGCCCCACCACTCTTGGATCGAATGGAGGTAATTGAGCTTCCTGGATATACACCTGAGGAAAAGTTGAAAATAGCCATGCAGCATTTAATACCAAGAGTTCTAGATCAGCATGGCTTGAGCTCTGAGTTCCTTCAAATTCCTGAGGTATGAGCTTACATTGGAAGATTTATTGATTGACATATGCCATTATATTTCCAGATGCAAATTGCATAGCTAATTTGACATCTAAGTAGTGATTGATATTTCCCTGGCTTACTCTCTTGATCATTTACATAACACTTCTAGTGCACTCAAATTGATAATAGTGTATTGAACCATTCAAAGTCTGTTCACTTTAATACTTTTTTTTTTTTTGCGTTAGATCAAACACTTCTATTAGGTCATTAAGAAGAGAGTGTTCCCTCTCTGGATGGGAACAGGAGGCTCACAGAAATTAGTAAATGGAGTTACTGAAAAGAAAAAATCCTCTCATTTGTAAAACTGGCTCTTTCTATTTGAGTGGATCCCACTCTTCTAGTGAAATCCATAAATTTTCTCACTTGTAAAACTGGCTTTTTCTATTTGAGCGGATCCCACTCGTCTGCATGCTTGCCACACATGATGTTTTGGCATGGGTAGCCATTAATTTTCAGATTTCTTGATTTCTAGAAAGGGATAAGCAGTATTTGAATCTCTAATTCATGAAATGTTTACACCTCTAGTTAGGGATGGCAAGGGCTTGGGTTTGGATTGTGTTCAGGACAGATCTGAACCTGGCATATCTATTAATTGGGAAAAAAATTTGGCCATGATTGTGGAATGCCGGGGTCTTTTGTAAAGTGGCAGGTTCTGATAGCTTGGGTTGAGTCTGATTCCATTGTTAGGATCCTCTGACTGAACCCTACATATATTGATCATGTTGTAAAGATGATTGCCATCCCTGTATTACAGGTTGGAGATTTTGTTTTTTCTTAACATTTGACATTACTTTTATAAGCTTGTATGGCTCTATCTTACAATGACTTTTTCTTTGATGATGCTGTGTTTGTGGTAGGATATGGTGAAACTTGTAATTCAAAGATATACTAGAGAGGCAGGTGTACGGAATGTGGAGAGGAACTTGGCTGCATTGGCTCGTGCAGCTGCAGTTCGAGTTGCTGAGCAAGAACAGACAGTCCCACTCAGCAAAGGTGTTCACCAAATGGCTACACCACTGATGGATGCAAGACTTGCAGATGGGGGGGCTGAAGTAGACATGGAAGTTATTCCAATTGGTGTTAACAATCATGAGATATCAAATGCTTTTAAAAGTACCTCAGCTTTGATAGTGGATGAGGCTATGCTGGAAAAAGTATTGGGGGTAATTTATTCTTCTTTGTTGTCCTGGTGGTACTTATCTATTTATCTTAGAAGCTATAAACTTGTAGCTAGCAGAAACCTGGGACAATTGGTAGTCAGCAGCATAGTTGGAATTGTGCATGTCTCTGTAAGATGGCATATTATCAACAATTCAGAGTTTGCAAATGTTATGCACCTCATTGGATGTGCCCAAGTATTGGACCCATACCAGTTGACAGGAACATCCATTTGTCATTACTAAAATTTCTGGATGTACTATATCAACAGTTTGGGAAAAAATCCTAAGGTCACTTTGTATTGTATAGTTGCTTTTAGTTTTAGGCTATATTTTCTCCCATGGGTGACCCAACTTCTTATTACCTAATTCATTTAGGACAGGTCATTATGCAGCTGATTCTTGAAATAAGGCCACACTTTGTTCTGCCTAAACACTCAGGTTTCCTTGTGTGCTTGATTTCTGATTTATATCTTATTATCATAAATAAAACTGTGTATTGTGCTGATATTGGAATGCAGCCCCCAAAGTTTGACGACAGGGAAGCTGCAGAACGTGTTGCTACTCCTGGAGTAACAGTTGGGCTTGTTTGGACCTCCTTTGGTGGAGAAGTTCAGTTTGTTGAGGCTGCAGCAATGGTAGGAAAAGGAGATTTGCATCTCACAGGGCAACTTGGTGATGTTATTAAGGAATCGGCACAAATTGCACTAACATGGGTAGGTTTTATTTGTTTCTTCACTTTTATTACATCAAGCATGCTCACAATTTATGAATTTGTAATTTACCAATTTTTTTTCCTTTTACATTCATGTTGTCTCTGTATCTCACTTTAAATTTTGGAGAATGCCTCTGACTTTGTTGCCTATAAGATGCTAATTTATTGAATGTGTTTCTTGGTGAAAAGCCCTCAATATATTCTTTTTTCCTTTGCCACTCAAGCAATATAATCCTCTATATAATTACCCTCAATATGGTCTCTTTGTTTTTTATTTTTAATTTTTTTTATTTTTTTAATTTTTTTTTTGGGGTGAGGGGTGTTGGGGGAGGGGGAGAAGAGACGGTGGGAGAAAAATGCACCTATGTTTGCCAGCTTGTGGTTCTGTGTTTCATATAGCTATGCATATTATGCAATAATTGATAACTGGCATAGATATGTAGTTAACACGAGTGTGCGTGCAAGCCACACCTGGTCTTAAGATGCACAAACAGTAGTTAAGTCTGTTAAATTCCAATCAACTCCTTAAACAGCTACCACAGTATACACTTTTGTCAACGCATTTGGTTGCACAATGTTTGTAGGAAATAACAGCTGATGTGCCTAAAGGACCATTTTTCTTTTCATTTTTATTTTCTTTTTACTAATTACTACTATTATCATAACCTCAAAATGTTCTTTTGATAGGTAAGGGCAAGAGCAGCAGACCTTAAGTTAGCAACTGCTGGGGAAATCAATCTGCTGGAGGGTCGGGATATTCATATACATTTTCCTGCTGGAGCTGTACCAAAGGATGGGCCTTCAGCTGGTGTGACTCTGGTAACATCTCTTGTTTCATTATTCACCCAACAAAGAGTAAGAGCAGACACCGCAATGACAGGAGAGATGACCCTGAGGGGTCTGGTATTACCTGTTGGTGGTATCAAAGATAAGGTATGCCTCCTACCATACATGCTCTCATGGGATTTGTTTTTGATGCTCATCCTAGAGACAATCTGTTGCAGTGGTTATGATAACTATGATATTCACCAACCTCACTCTGTGCCTGTGATTTTATTGTTCTCGTGAGTTACTGTAAATGGGATGTCTTTTGGTTCATTCGTATTGTAAAATTCTCAAAGACCATGTATCCACGACTGATTCAGATCATAGGGAGGAGATTTGGAAGATATTGTAGAGGATCTAGAGGAGATTTGAGTGGGCTGGGTAGCATTCTGTTATCTATATTCCAAATACTAATGGGGATTGTGGGTTTCGCTTTATTGCTTCTTACTTTCTATTCTGTAGGGTTGGATAGATATGCTACAATCCAGCCATAGTTCTATTTTGTAATGTTCTAGATAGTTTCTATTTTGAAGGAAGACTTAAGTTGTCCTACCATACTAGAGGTTTCCTTTTTGTTGGTTTCCATGAAGTTACACATAAAGGAGAAGGGGCTTAGACAGTTAGACCCTCTAATGATGAAAAAAAGTGAGTTTTGGCTTCAGCCTTGTTGGTGCAGTGGTGATGCAGTTCCAGCCCTCTTGGTGGAGATTCCAATCAAAGTATCAAACCCTACTGTGGTGATGTAGTAGGTTGGTTATGGTGGTGATTCCATTCCCGCAGGCCAGGTGGTTAATCCTTGGTCATATCCTTTCTTGTTTCTTCTTTTATTTCTCTAAGAAAAAAAAAAGTTGAAAAAAAAATATTCCGTCATTGATTTATGTTTGTTCCATATTGCAATCTTGTTGCGATTGATTTCCCGCTGGTTCTTCCCTGGTTTAAAATCAATTCTACATTATTGGTATTAGAGCCATGGAGGGACGACAGACAAAGTTGATGGTTGCTGAGTTCTACTTCTGACTGAAGGTTGATTATGCGAATCTAATTCATTGACTTCGCAAAAGTTAAGGACGAGTTTTCCGATCCTGGGAGAACTGATGTAGATTGAGATCATAGAGAGGAGATTAGGAGTGTATTTTAGCAGATCTAGAGGAGATTTGAGCAGGAAATATTCTGTTAAATATATTCCAGCTACTATGGTTGGGTTCACTTTGGGGCTTCTTACTTTCTATTTCATAGGGTTGGATATATATGCTGCAATCTGGCGATAGTTACTATTTTGTAATGTTCTAATATTTTCTATTTTGAAGGAAGACTTAAGTTGTAAGGGATCCTCTTACCATGTTAGAGGTTTTTCCTATTTTGTTGGTTTCTATGAATTTATAAATTAAGGAGAAGGGGCTTAAATGTAACGCCCCAGCCCCATTAACCTTGCACAATATTGTCCTCTTTGGCCAATGGGCTTCAAGGTTTTAAAACGCGTTGTGCCATGTTAAGGAGGCTAGAAGTTATCAACTAGCCCAGCAATCTCTCCCTAGACAATGTGGGACTAAAGTTTGCACACACTCACTGATTTCCCAAAACCCCCTGGTGCTTGCCGTATTCTTGGTGGGGACACCTCACCGATCTTCCAAACGGGTCTGGTACTTGCAGTATTCTTAGGTCTCACAATCTTCCTCCCTTTCGGCACAACGTCCCTGTTGTGGCCCCACACGTTGTCGGGGTTTGTTCTGATACCATTTGTAACACTTCGGCTCCATTAACCTTGCACAATATTGTCCTCTTTGGCCTATGGGCCTCAAGGCTTTAAAACGCGTTGTGCCGTGTTAAGGAGACTAGAGGTTATTAACTAGCCCAGCAATCTCTCCTTAGTCAATGTGAGACTAAAGTTTGCACACTCTCACCGATCTCCCAAAATCCCCTGGTACTTGTCATATTCCTGGTGGGACACCTCACCTATCTCCCAAACGGGTCTGGTATTTGCCGTATTATCGGGTCTCACATTAAACCCTATAACGATTGGGGAAAAAAGAAGTGCGTTTTGGCTTCAACCTTGGTGTAGTGGCGATGCTGTCCTTTTGGACCATCTTGAATCGTGATGTAGTTCTAGCACTCTTGGTGGTGATTCCAGTTAGACCCTACATTAGTGATTCAGTAGGTTGGGTATGATGGATTCCATTCCACAGGCCAGGTGGTGAAAACTTGGTCATCCTTTCATATGTAAAAAAGGGCTAGCTAGTGCACGAGGCTCCCACTATTGCAGTATCTGGGGAGGGCATAATGTACAACAACCTTCTTCCCGCTTGGCTGAGAGGCCGTTTCTAGACTCGTATCTGGCAACCTTATTGTTGTTTCTTCTTTCAGATGTAAAAAAAAAAATGAGTCCATTATTGATTTATGTTTGTTATATAGTGCGATCTTGTTCTGATTGACTTCCCATTGGTTCTTCCCTAGTTTGTGATCGATTTTGCATTAAGGATTCAACCATTTGAATAGTTGCCTACCTGTGAATCGGTAAAGTTTGTTCTATACACAACTACCTATGAATAGGTCATGTCAATCCAGATTCAACCCTTCACCGCCTCTGTTTAGAGAACGGTCCTTGTTCCTGCTGGCCGTCCCGCAGAAGAATCCTTCCTTTGTCTAGAGAGGATCTGGATTAGCATGACCTATAGTGGGCCTACCATCTGTAATTCCATTAGTGAGCCCACTTTTGGAGCCGTGATCAGCCATATTTGGATGGAGCGTAATCTGTGTAGATGGACTTCCAACTTCAGGTTTTTCGTCAAGATTTGGAAAGCCATCTACTTTGATATCAGGTCCAAGCTCAATTGCCTTCGTTAGTGCCCGGTTCTTGACTCCCCAAGGAACAAGCTTATTATTGTCTCCTAGGGCCTCCCTCCCACCATCATCACCCCTGC
>NC_056564.1:11988609-12070318 GCF_013358625.1 Macadamia integrifolia | reverse complement strand
AAAAAAAAAAAAAAAAATCTCTTTCCCCCTTGTATATTCTTTCCTCTTTGGTAATGAATTTATTTATTCGCCTAAAGAATTTATTTATTCACCCAAAAAACAAATTGTACACAACTGAGAATTCTTATCAATTATTTTGATGTCTTATGTCTTGGAGCATCAGACATTAATTACTATAATGATCATCAGCATGTGCGCCATCTGTACTATCTGATGGTTTCCGGAAATATTATGTGATGGTCCAATGCTTATTGTATTGTTCCTAAACCAAAATGCAGGCTTTTGCACAAAGTAATTACATACCTATGTTCATTTTTCTTCTAGAGCCACTGAAATGTCGAGACCTTCGAGCTACCCCTCTCGATGACCTGATTACTTTCCCTCTATGACCCATCCCCTTCTGGTGGATCCCACCACCGGAATCCCTTCCCCTTCCTCATCCACTCACCCTACCAGCCCCTCTCCTACCTCCCATTCTTCCTCCCCTCCATTGACCAAACCCTATAACTCCCCTTTCAGTTCCCCTTCGAGAGAAGGTTTCTCTCTTCATTTTGTTCCCCCCTCCATGGTCGATGACTTGAAGGTTGGTGTTTGTCTGTCTGGTCTGCTTGACTCTGAAATATCCAAATAGAAGCACTGCCTGATCGGCCATTTCCTTGGCAGCTGGCCTCCCTTTCTAAGCAACGAAGGTCAAAGGCTGTTTATAACTTTATATACTTATCTCCTTGACAATGGTCTTTTTATATTTAACTTTTCTGATGAGGTGGAAAAACGAATGCCCTTGAAGTTGGTCCTTGGCAGATTGGAAGGAAGCCAAGCTTTCTCCGCCAGTGGGGCCGATTCACTCAGCTTTGTAAGGTGGATCTCCAATCCATTCCCCTTTGGATTTCTCTCCCCAACCTCCCCTTACATTTTTGGTGTTAAGACAACGTTAATGTTATGGGCTTAATGATCAGACATCCTCTCTACTCTGATGAACGCACAAAAATGATGGACGCGATTGCATTTGCTCAAATATGTGTTAAGATTTCTACAGAAGACCCACCTCCTTCATCTATCACTATCATGGTGGGGAGGGTTACTCGTTCCAGTAGGCTATCTCCTATGAATGGTTGCCTCCCTAGTGTTCGATTTGTAAGGTCTTCGGTCATCACACAAAATTATGTACTCCCAATATCTCTATTGAAGATGAAGGCCCCAAAGTCACAGCCTCTCAAGCTCCTTTTGTCTCCTCTTCCAGGGTCAAAGTTGAATCCTCCGTCAGATCTCGCCTTGGATCCTCTAGGTTTCCTCAGTCTCGTCTGCCCCCTTTTTCATCCTTTTGCCACCCCAGTCGTGGCCGGAGGAGGTTTAGGCATCATCATAATGGAAGCCGCTCTATGAAGCCTCCCTTAGTTGCTTCTTGAGATCCGTCAGTCCCTGCTAAGGTCTTGTCCTTTGGTATGATGTAGTCTGATGACCCTCTGCTGGAGTCAACCGATTTGCAGTCCTTCAAAATCTCTTGAACTCTGAAATGGAAGATCTTGTAGCTTTGCCAACCTTAAAGACCTCACCTCTTGTCAATCGACTAGTCTGCCGCCCACCTACCACTTGCTTGATATCTTGCTCCTTTAGCCCCTATCCCTCCTCCCTCCATGCCTGACATTGTTTGCCTTCCTCTTTAATCCATCTTATTTTCCTCCTTTAATGTTGATGAAACTATTTTTCACCATCCTTGATGGAGGGCCATAAGGGAAAGGAAGAAATCCCTGAGAGAGCTTTGAGTTTTAGGGGTGGGAAAGGAGTCACACAGAAGGGTGGGGGAGGAAGGAGGGCACACAACCTAGTTTTGCACCATACCCGACACCAAAACACTTAATTCAATCCATTCTCAAATATCTCCAATTATTTGGGTTACATGCCTTTATATAGTAAACTGAAATTAAAACTTGCCTGATTAAAATCTAAAATTGAAATTGCAACTCCTACTTCCTAAATCTTAAGACTAATAGAATAGAAACACAATAAAACTAAATTGAAAATTTTTACTTGTTTAATAGCTATCCCCAAAATAATCCAAAATAAAAGATTACATATCTGCCAAATTAAATAACTCCATATTTTCTAAATAATCCTAAAATATCCTATCGATCCCAAAAATCTAATCGGACCTCGCTCGTTTTGATTGAGATTGCCCAAAGGGTCAACCCAGTCCAACCTCAATTTTGCATCACTTCTTCCCTCTATACTCCCCCCACCTTGGCTTTACCTCCTCTTTTACCCTACCTTTTACTTTAGTAGACCCCACCCCCTCCACTCTTGCCGCTTCGAGAATTAAACCTCCCAAACCAATTCACATCCCTTCTCATTCTCCAAACCGAACCTTCTCCAAAGCTAGTCATAACTCATCCCATCGTACCTCCTCCTGGTTCAACCATTATCCTCCTAAATCGACCATTGGGACCACTATTACCCATTCCCTTTCCTTGGACCCCCCTATGCGACGCCTGTTTCCTCTAACTCAGGTAGCTCGGATCCCTCTCTTAACCTGAATGGCCCTTCTCTCTCACTCAACTCTCTGTCTTGGTTATGTGCT
Source organism: Macadamia integrifolia (assembly GCF_013358625.1). NCBI lineage: Eukaryota > Viridiplantae > Streptophyta > Magnoliopsida > Proteales > Proteaceae > Macadamia > Macadamia integrifolia. Next base: position 12,067,743 of record NC_056564.1, on the reverse strand, counting down.
TCTGGTTCCTCCTTGGACCTTTTGGCCGACAGTTCTGGTGCCACCATTCGACCAACCTCTTTACCTCCAACCATCGTTCAACACCTACTTCGATTTGTCGTCATTCCTCCAACAACCATCTTTGCCAATCTTTGCTCTCCGCCGACAAACTTAGCTAATAGGTCATCTGTGATTGATTTGCCATTGCTCCTCTCCAGTAACCGATCCATCGCTTCTCTCCATCAGCAACTAATCTGCAGCCTATCAGACTTTGGTTCTCTTAGATTCTATCTTTAGTGTCTATTCCTCAAATGGAACTTGAGTTGCCAACTTTTAGTGTCCTCTCCAACTTGGCCCCTTTGGCTTTTGCAGTCCTTTTAACTGGCCCTTGTTCCCTTGTGACTATCTTTGAAAGCCCTCAACATCAAGCTTTCGCTGCCATCTCTAGCTTTTCCTCCAATATTTCTCCTATTAAGAAATACAGACGGCGCAGTAGAAGATAGTGCATCGTTAGCAAGTCTGCATTCAGTTACTAGTGCTACATGCTCCCCTGAGCATCATTCGCCCATTCTTCTAGCTTCTCAATGATTTCTTGGACTATCTGGAACGCTTGAGGTCTCAACTCCTTTGGTCAAACATACTAAAATCCGATCCCGCATCAAGTCCACTTGCTTTGACCTTTGCCGCCTCCTTGAGATCTATGTCCTTGAGCACAATGCCCCCCGTATTGTCTCCATGATCGCCCCCTCCTGGTCGTTTAGCTCAAACTATGCCTCTAGCCCCAATGGTTGGATCTGGATTCTCTGAAATCCCGCCAAATTCTCCATCTCGGTATTATCCTCCTCCCACTAATACATCCATATCTTCGTTTTTTATTATAAAAATTGGGCTACTTACATATCTCTCCTTTGGGATGAACTTCACCCCTTGTTCCCTAGTCGGCTCCCTACCTTGGGTTATTGCAGGAGATTTTTATGTGGTTAGGTTTAGTCATGGAAAGAAAAGAGGTTCTTCCATTGATCTTGCCTTCGTAGAAGCTTTCAATGATTGTTTGGATGACATTGCTATGAATGATCTAAGGTGGTCTAGGACCAAGCTCTTTTGGCACAACCGTAGAAGTGGCCCCGATAGTCTCTTGTAGATTGGACAGAGTTCTGATCAATGAAGCCCGGCTTTCTTCCTTCCCCTCCTCTCATGTTTCTTTTGATCTCCCGGGCATCTCCGATCATTGCCCCATTTCTCTTCTCATCCAACCTTACATCTCCTTTCGGCCTAAACCATTCAAATTCTTTGACATGTCGAATCAGCATTAGGACTTCCTTCCCTTAGTCAAAACGGCTTGGGCCTTGCTAGTTCAAGCATCCCCCCCCCCCCTCGTTGCCTTTGCTAGGAAGCTTAAAAATGTTAAATTTGGCCTCAAAATCTGGAACTCAAATTCCTTTCGCAACATCTCCTCCAATCTCTATTTCTAGAGATAGCCTTGCCTCCATTCAGGCTAGCCTTCAACTTGATGTTCACAATCTTTCCCTGGCTGAAGAGGAAAAGATTATTTCTTCTAAGCTTTTTTCTTGATTGCTCAAGAGGAAAGCTTCATTCGTCAAATGGCTTGAGCTTAGTGATTCCAACTCGGCATACTTTTATCGCTCGCTTAAAGCTTGATCCAACTCTAACTCCATCCTCAACCTTATTGCTAGGGATGGATCCCTCTTCTCTCTCCTGATAACATTAAATCGGAGGCTGTTGCCTGCTTTCAAGACGTCTTCGACGCTTCTTCTTCACACACCCCTCTCCCTTCCCCTCCCTTCATCTCAATAAATTCGTTCCCAGCCATCTCTTGCCCTCCCTCAAGGCTATCCTTTCAAATGATGAAATTTTATTGGCTGTCCACTCTTTTAAACCCAGCAAAGCCCCTGGTCTTGATGGCTTCAGTATGGGTTTTTTCTCTTCCTGTTGAGAAGTTATTCAAGGTGATCTCATCAAGGCTATTTGTAGCTTCTTTGACCCTGATTAGATCAAAAGAGTGAACCATACCTTCCTTTGCCTGATTCCTAAAAAAGAGGGTGCCTCTATGTCCGATTTCAGGCCAGTTTCCCTTTATAATCTTCTTTACAAATTAATTGTTAAATTCCTGTCCAATCGACTGCAGACAGTCATTGACTCCTTGGTTAGACCTAATCAACTAGCTTTCATTGCCTAGAAGAGTATCTCTGATAACATCCTTCTCTATCATGAAAATTGTCAGAGGTTTCGATATGAAATCCCACTCCCTTGCGGCCCTTCTTAAGTTAGGGGTTTATTTCTGAGGTCCTGCTCCAGTGTCCTTCCCTCCAGCCTTTGTGTATTGGATTCTTTCTTGCGTTTCTTCCTCACAATTCTCTATTCTGGTCAATAGTAGTCCTGTAGGATTTTCTTTCTCCTCTACGCAGATGCCCCCTTTCCTTTACTCTCTTTCCCTTGAGGTCCTCTCTAGATCCATCCAATCCAGTATTGACCTCCACCTTATCTCTCCCCTTCCTAATTGTAAGGCCCTCAATATCACTCATCTCGCTTTTGCCTATGATCTCAAGATTTTATCTAGAGCGGATCCTTCCTCTATTGAGTCTATCACTTGCGCCTCTCCCAATCCCTATCTGGTTTATGCATTAACCTCCTTAAATCTCAGTTTCCTTGCTGGTGTTTCCAATGCTTCTTCAGCTTGCTTGCTTTCTTCAGTTTTGACCAACTTCTCTCTGGGATCTCTCCCGGTCAAATATCTGGGTCTCCTCATCTCTTCTAGACTTTCTAGACATCATTGCACCCCATCCTTGACCTTAAGGAAAAAAGACTTCAGCTATGAAAATGCAGTCTCCTTTCCTATGCTGGATGTTTTGTGCTTGTCAAATATGTTCTCCAATCTTGTTATCTATTTTAGTCTGGCATCTATGCTCTTCCCCAGTCCACCATCAAGGTTGCGGAGTCCCTCATTTGCACCTTTCCTTAGAAAGGGGTTGACTTTGCCAATCACCCTCTCAAATGGTCTTCCGTTTGTCTTCCCAAAGCCGAAGGAGGTTTGGGTCTCCACAGAATTAAAGATGTCAACTTTGTTAGCATTCTCAAGCTCATTTGGAAAATTGCCTCCAAACACAACATCATCTAGGTTTCTTGGGTTTACTCCTTTCTCCTCTGCAAGGATTCCATTTGGTTTGTATTCTCCTCTTCAGATGCTTCCAGGGTTTGGAGAAATATCCTTCATGCTATACCCTTTGCTCTTCATGCCATCTCCATATCCATTGGGAATGATTCCTCCATCTCCTTCTGGCTTGATCCTTGGCTTCCTGTAGGTATCCTTTCCTTCTTGGTTAGTGCTAGATGCATTTATTCTTCAGGTATTCCCAGAGATGCCAAGGTTTCCTCCATCATCTCTAATGGTGTGTGGTCCCCCCTTTATCTGATTTTTGGTCTTCCCTACGCCCTTTCGCCTTAGTCATCGAGGGAGAATGGATAGTTTGTTGGTCCCCGTCGTCCTCCGGGCCTCTTTAGCTCCTCCTCTGCTTGGGATTTGATTATAGCTAGAGTCACCTTAGTTCCTTGGTGGAAACTTTTTGGTTCAAAGGTCATATTCCCCGCCACTTCTTTACCGCTTGGTGTGCGCTATCCGATTGCCTCCCCACCTAGTCTTTCCTAATCTATAGACACATCCAGGTGCCACCTGCCTGCTGCCTCTGTTGGAATGGTATTGAAGATGCCAATCATCTCTTCCTCTCCTGCCCCTTGGCCTCTTTTGTTTGGAAGGGTGTTCTTTCATATTGCTGGCCTTATAAAAGGACTGTCCCCCCCCCCCCCCCCAAGAGAGTAGATTTGGGTTGACATGACATTCGCAGGTATTTGTGACACCACCGGTAAGCTTGGTTTTTGCGCCTCCATCAATCACTTTTGGTTGGAATGAAACCTCCGTAGATGGAAGTCCAACTCTAGATCCTTTGATATGATTTGGACATCCATCTTTTTTTATGGTAGTTCTAAGCTAGCTGCTCTCCCCTCCCGCCTGGTAAGAGATTTCTCAAGGAACATTCTTATTGTTGTCTCCTGGGGTTTGCCCATCTCCTTTTTGGCCCCCCTTGATTGCTTCGGCTGTGTAACTTTCGCTTAGTCCCTCCCCCCCACCTTTTTTTTTTCCCCTTTGTATATTCTTCTTCTTGGTTATATATTATTTATTCACCCAAAAAAATTATATCCCTACATTCTGGTTATTGGATTTGATGTGTATTATTGCAATGATGGAAATAGAGTTTCTGATTTTTGTTTATTTGCATGTTCAGATATTGGCTGCGCATCGTTATGGTATCAAACGGGTTATCCTCCCGGAGAGGAACTTAAAGGACTTGGTTGAAGTGCCATCAGCTGTTCGTAACTGCATGGAGGTACTTTTGTTTCTTTTGAATGGTTTTGGCATTTCTTACATTCAAAGTCACCTGTATTTAATTCAAGATCTAACTGCATTTCTTTTTCTGTTTCGGATACTTTTTTTGAATTGTGCATGAATTGCAATAAGTTTATCTTACCCTTTTAATCTCATACATGGAAAATGCATGTTATAAATGCCAGTCTGTTTGAACAAATTCCAGTTGCAACGTAATTTTTTGCACCATTTGTTTCATTATTTCATTGTTTGTCTGAAATCATGGTTTGAGATTTCGTCAAAATTCGACCAAAATCTGATACATTTCCGTTGGCCATTATGTTGGTCAAATGGTTATATTTTTGTCCAAAACTTCAGGGAAACAATGAAATAATTAAACAACCCTACAAAATTGTAGATTGGCTTCGGACTCTACAAGAATCTCTTAAAGTCCATCACAAATAACCCTGTATGTGAAATTTTGAAATTTGGCCAAATGATGCTTGAAATCTACCCAAATGTTGAAGTGGTTGCTCCACAGTTGACCCACCAAGTCTTGGTTCAGTAGAAGTACGAGGCACTTGGCTAAAAAATTGAAGTTTTCTAGTAGTTATGGGGTTCTCAGACGGAAAAGGGTGATCTCAAAATTTTTCCAAAATGAGTCAAAATTACTGAAATTTTGGTTGAAATGCTGAAATTTTAATATGGTATTCCTGTAGAGTTTACCCCTATTTTGTTTTGAGGCTTCTCGAAACCAAAATATTTTGCAAAATTTCTGTCATTTTGGCAGAAACTTCTAACCATGTCTGAAATAGTACTACATTCAATGTATTTTATCAATTTTAGGTTCCCATAGATGTTACCTGCATATGCCCCCCGTCCCATAGATTTCTCCATCTGAGTTGTTACATTTGGTGGTATGAAGCCTTGGTGATGAGATCTCAGGGTTGAAAAACCTAGTTGGGTTCACTATGGGCCCACCCAAGCTTTTAATATGTCAATAACAAGTGATAATGGCAGTTCTGTAAATAAACTGAAGATTTCAAAGGAGGGTGGCAATATGGTAATTGAATAGAATCTGTGGGAAATTTGGTAGATGATATGGATAAGGATATTAGAGGAATTTCCAACTAATGAAGGGGGCAATCTTGGAATGAAGTTAATTAAAGACAGTAGAAATAAGAAGGATGGGGGGGGGGGGGGTGGTTAATTCAAGGAAAGTGTGGGTAAAGAAATAGAGATCATGGGAGAGGAGGGTGGCTGTCTTCTACCTCTAGACGCTAGCAAGAGGTGGAACTCCCTCCTTTATACCCCACTCTGTAACTTTGGAAGTATGATCCTACTTCAGAATCCTCTGTAGATCAACTGATGGCAATCTCAATCAATAAGCCAGGGGCAAGGTCAGGACTGCTGAAGCCTAACTGGGCGGAACTCGTAGAGTCGGTCCAGAAAAGAGCATAATTTCTCAGCACTGGGAGACTGCTGGGCTCAAGTTCTGTAGGTTAAGTTGCCCTAGGGAGAGGGTTTAGAATCCTGAGTTTGTGGCGGGAGGGACAAATCAAATGGGATAGCAAGTTCTCTCTTGTTGAATCATTCTATCGTCAGAACAGGGATTAACTGGTAAGGGGAAATAAGGAAAAGCAACAAGAGGAAGAAAGAAGGAAGAAGAAGGAATAGGGAGGAGAATGTCTAAGGAAGGGAAAAGAAAGAATAAGAAAGAGGGAGAGAGCCAAGCTGCCCTAAGCCATGCAGTTTTCACTAAAACATCTCGATTCATCTTCAAATCTCCAATCTTTGGTAGGAACAAGCTATAAATAAGAAAAGACTGCTCAAAATTAGACACTCCTGACTAGGAAACTAAGAACTCAAATTGGGAAACCAATTATCCTACGTAGCTAAACTTCTGAGAAATAAAAAGATTACATATCATCTTAAAGAAAATAAATATCTAGTTATCCTATTAGAACCCAAATCCCAATTCAGGCCTGATTCTCCGGGACTCTCAAACAGGTATAGCGTGCCCTTGGAAATGCTCCTGCATCATTTGGATTCTCATTGAAGGATTCATGTATCAACTTACAGGCTTTTTATTTTTTTTTATTTTTTTTTTATTTTTTGAAAAGCATCTTGATAACAATCTGATAAACGTAGTGGCCTTAGTAGGGCTCTCCTTTGATTTATTCGACTGTTCTATAATGCAACCTTGAGATACTTATTTTCACTTGTATTCTTAACAGATAGTGTTGGTGAAGCGGGTGGAAGATGTGTTGGAACAGGCATTTGAGGGAGGTTGCCCTTGGAAACAGCGTGCAAAATTATGACAGCCCCTGGGTCTAATTATTAATTAACATATCTTTGATCAAGATGGAATTTTCTGGCTGTCGGTGGCTCCACCAGCATGTGGAGCAATCTACTCGTAAACCCCATCCATTGACAGGAACTCCCACTATTGATCATAGGTCGGGAAAACATGTACTGAGAAAATTCATTCTGGGCACAGAAGGATCTCTGTCATCCGTGTTTTGCTGCAGTCTTCAGTCGACATCATCAATTTATATAATAAGAGTTCTGCAAAGTTCCTGAGTCCTGATTTGTATTTTAGATAGGGCAGTGACAGTCCCTGATACAGTCACATCCGGTATGCTGATTATGTATAAATTGTTATTTATTCAAGCAATGAATTTAATTATTGTGTAACTCAGATGTTGACCATTGTTCTCTCTCTTTTGGGGTCTTTTATTTTTTTATTTTTCATACACATGGTCAGGATTGGGGTTGGGTATTTTAGTGAGAATCTATTTATAAAAGAGGAAGCAGCAAAGGGCTGTTAAATAATACAAGGTCCGGCAGCAAGCTACAGTAAGGCAGGAAACTTAACAAATATGATATTTCCAGTCTCTTATAAAGAAAAGACAATTGTTTACATACTGAAGCCACTCTAGCTGCTATTTTTTGTATCAAGGAATGTGAGGAAACTGCTCTCAGGTTTAAGTTGGGCTGGCTCTTAGAGCTATGCAACAGAAGTTGGTCTTTTGCTTTTGGGAGGCTGTGGTGGTATCCTCTCTCTTTTGTTAGTGTTTTTATGTTTTTGTTTTTTCTCATTAAAAAAAAAAGAGTTCTTAAAACACCTTTTTTCTTGGGCAAGGGAACGTTACCTGCTGGTGCGGGTACCCACCAGCGTGCGACCAATGGGAGGGCTGGCATGAGCATCTTCAATGTAGGGGTATCATGGTCTTTTTGCACCTTGTCTAAGTATGTACATATGCTGGTGGGGATTTTTTTTAAGAAGACACTCAAAACTAATGGCAACTAGTTTCTTCCCTCTCCTTCTCAGCGATTAACCATTTCTTTTCCCCATCTAACTGAAAGCCCTAGGGGGATTGGTAAGATATTCAAAACTAAAATTTACAGTAGATGGCAGATCGAGTTAATGGCAAAGAGGAGGGAAGGTGGGGATCTCCCGTCCTGTTTGCATCTCTTTCTTTTAATTTACTATTTTTTCTTCTTGGAAACGAAAGGTAGGAGTAGGTGTTTGCTCTTTTTTCTTTTTTTTTCAAAGGTTAAGAGATCCTCACCAAAATTTATTCTGCTACCTTGTTGAGGTGCTAAACTCTAGGTCTTTTTCTAGATGGTCTTGATGAGAAGGGATTCTTCTCTTCCGCCCAGAACTAGACTCTGGTTGTGACGAGCCTGGTTCTCATTTTTTGTCAGAAGAGGTTTCCTCTGTTTCCGAATCCGAATGTGTGTGGTCTGGAGTCTGGACTCTGAATTCATTTGTATGTTGTCTTAATTGCTGTCCGGATCATCACTGAACACCGTGTATTGCTGACCTTGAAATACGGATTGATGTTCTGTATAGAAGGTTTGCATCATTTCTAGCAATTTAGATTGTTCAATTGGATTAGACTATTTTTATATCTAGTTTTACAATGATCCAATATTTCCTTATAGTAAGGATAATCCGATTCGTGAGAAGGGGTCTAACTTGAGTCAGAAACCATAGAAATATATAAGAAATTGGATATAGAAGGATAAGGTGGTTCCTTATTCGACCGGATTTTCATTTTTTCTATCTTTTCTTTAGTTGATTAAAAGAGAAAAAGGAAAAATCCATTAAACTATTCTAAGTACTACTAATAGAACTTAGGGTAGCTTTTGCATGATAGGTATGAACATATTTATCTTAAAGTTGTGATGTATAAGGAAAGATATTTGGATTCTTCACAATCTGTAAAATTGGTGCCTAAAACCTTCCCTTTCTTACAGATCTGCAGCACAATGCTCACAAACGACTACTTTGTCTAAAGAACAGAAAGTAGATGCAAAAGAGATATATGGACTTTGTTTTACAAATGGAAAAGAAGACCACAATGAGAAAATCAATCTTGTGTAAAACTGTAGCTACATTGATTATTACATCATCATGTGCGTCATGGCTTATGTCATTTTCAGGATTCTCCTTGGTTTATCTAGTTTGAATAAGAGGTTAACCGTATTTGGTTCAAGTCCGATTTTGACCTAGTTACGTCTACAATTTAATTATCCGCATAACTTAGGGTATGATGGAAATTGAGGTTTTATCATTTTTTCATCATATTATCAATATTGTGCTGAATTACAGAATCATAACTGTCTGTGGAAATATGGTCACCGAGATTGATTGAATCAGTATCCATGTCTTCCTGTATTGCAATTGTATGCTCAACCTCCATAAGTAATTCCGTTGGTCCATCCAATGTTAATACTTGTTGGATAGTGTCTAGAAATTGATAGGATTCAACTTCTTGTTGAGGACTTAACATATATTCAGCATCAAGATTAGTACAGAATAATTTTTTTTCCATCAATTACTTTGGTAATATAATGAAAGAGAATTTCTTGAGTTTTTCTTCGTGATTGTAATAAAGCATCAATCTGCTATAAAAAAAGAGAATAAGTGGATTTCATGGGTAAATCAGATACTATACGAGAACCATTCTTATACATGGACCTGATCCAAGTTCTGCCTTTCAGTCTTCCTTCACTGTCTCACAATATTGCTATAGCATATCAGCCCAAGAGAAATTAGTGGGTCAACTCAGTACCAATTCCAAATGGCCTGCAAGCATTGGAATCAGATGCACAACCAGAGCTCAAGCAAAGCATACTTCTTTCCTTCTCCATTACTTTATCTAAAATCTGGAAATCCATTTTCCTTCATATTCAAGCATTCTTTAGTAGCCCAGATTCTCCACGTAGAACCAAACACTCAAACCTATATAAAAGATCTCTTCTAGTAATAGATAGGGAAGGATATTAACCCAGAAACTAATCATTAGCTTATGTTGGTAGCAAGAAAATGGATCATGGGTGGTATTCCAACCTTCCCGAATGGCTGAGCTCTTGCCCCCTTTATAAGTGCACCAATCTGCAGGAAACTAATTTGCATGTTATCAGGGGAACTGTGGTCATTCGCCGGACCCTTGGCCAGCGAGGTCCCGGAAATTCAGCTTCAATCCATCTCTACAGTAGCACCTCAATTGATCCTTGTAAGTTTACATTTTGACTAATTTAGAAATTAATGCCTAATTTGTTATATTAATAAGGAAGACTCAATTAATTAATATATGTCTTGATTCATTATTAAAAGCCAATGGGAAAGCTAGGTTGAGTGAGAAAGCAAATTTGAGACATGGCAGGAAAGGCAAACACAATGGGGAGAACAGCATAATATACAGGATTAAGTTCCAAGTCGATCCAGAATTTGGAGTACCTGGGGCTTTCATCACCAAAAACCATAACAATCACGAGTTCTTCCTTATCTCTGCAACTCTTGAGTTGCTCCATCATCATGTTGCTCAAAATCGAAAATTTCATTTCGATTGCAACTCTTGGGTTTACCCATTTAGTAAGACACACTGCGGCCGCATCTTCTTCTCTAATGCTGTATGTCATCTCCTCATATCCTTCTCTTCTTCCTGCCTTTTTCCTTTATTTATTTATTTATTTATTATTATTATTATTAATTTTAATTGTGCGTGTAACTCATAAGTGTACGTATGTTAGTGTTATCTTCCAAATCTTACACCAGAAGCTATAAGACCATTGAGGGAAGAAGAACTTATTAGCTTGAGGGGGAATGGAAGTGGTGAAAGAAAAGAATGGGATCGAGTTTATGATTATGATTACTATAATGATCTCGGAAGTCCAGATAAAGGCCTTGAACATGTACGACCAGTCCTCGGTGGATCAGAAAAGTACCCATATCCTCGGCGAGGAAGAACAGGGCGCCCTCCTACCCAGGAAGGTACTTACGTATATAATAATCTTCAAGTAATGTTTTCACCATATGTGGAGCATACATTCATTGTATAGGTATGGGCTAGTGAATAGGTGTTGACCGATGAATCTTTAGTCTTGGTGGAATTAATATATAAGCCAATTTTACTAACTAGATTATTATGTCTTGATTCTTTTGTGTATGTGTACGTAGATCCTTCAACCGAAAGTAGGCCGGAAATGATAAAACTAGACATCTATGTTCCTCCAGACGAGCGATTCAGCACTCAGAAAATGTCAGAGTTCATATCGAATTCAATTGAAGCAATCATACATTTCTTAATGCCTGAGGCCAAAGCTTTGTTTAAGAATGAATCCAGCAGTTTCGACTCATTCGAGGAGATACATGATCTGTATGATGATAACAACAACAACAACCCAAATAAGGTGCTAGAAGGGTGGGTAATAGAGAAATTGAAGAAATTAGTTCCACAGGAGCTCTTAAGAGAGATGAATAATATTGGAAGCAAACATCATCAAGTCAAATTTCCACTTCCTCAAATTATAGCAAGTAAGGAAATATATTTATTCTTATCCTCTATAATATTGGAAGATCATTTTAGTATTTAAAAGTCATTCTATTTTAGCTAATTTTTTTTTTTAATAAATAATTGGGAAATGGGAAGCACCATATTAGATTTGGCATCACTTTTTTGCCTCCCTCTATTACTTTTTTTTTTTTTTTTTATAAAGAATGTTATTAATCCTATTTTCTTGATCTTATTTAGAAAATGAGATGGCTTGGAAGGATGATGAAGAATTCGGACACGAAATGCTTGCAGGGGTTAATGCATCCATAATCAAATGTTTAAGGGTAATTCTCAAACCAATAAAGTGTGTTTGGTAGTCATCCAAGAAAACGTTTCTGACGTTTCTCTATTCAATAGGAACAAAAAAAAGGAATAAAGTATTTGGTGTCAACTTGGTGTTTTTCGAATTTTTTGGAACGAAAAGGAAAAAAAAAATGCTAGAAACGCAAAATGATAGAATGATGAAACCTTATTCTATCATTTCAATTTCGTTCAAAATACAAAAAAAGTGAACTAAGGTAATCGTTCCTGAAACAGGTTCACCGAACACCATTTTTTTTGTTTTAAAATGGTATCTTGACAAAGAAACTGAAAATTCTGTTTTTGACACGAAACGTTGTTTTTGGAACTAAATGACTACCAAATGCAGCCCAAGGGTCTAATAAATTTTGAACGGTCATCATCTCTTGCAGAATCCACAAACTAAAAAGTTTTAGGAATTAATATTTTTGAATTCTTGGCAGAAATTTCCACCTCAAAGTAAAGATGGCTGGAAGAGTAACATAAATGCCGCACATTTGGAGGGAAATTTGGATGGTTTATATCTTGATGAGGTAATTTACACGTTGTCTCTAATTTTTTTTCTTATATAATTAAAAAGATGTGATTTATGAGAGATATTGGAGGGTTATTATTGGATTTTCAATTATAGGCAATGAGACAAGGAAGGATATTAATGTTGGATCACCATGACTACCTCCTCCCATTCCTAGAGAGGATAAACACACAAGAGGTTTGTGTGTATGCATCCCGGACCCTTCTATTCCAGAGGAATAATGCAACCCTAAAGCCAGTTGCAATCGAATTGAGCTTACCAAGCTTTGAAGAGGGCGAAGTAATCAGTCAAGTATTTCTACCGGCTACCACTGGCACCAAAGCATCATTGTGGCATCTTGCGAAGGCTCATGTTGTTGCTAATGATTTTGGTTACCATCAATTAATTAGCCATTGGTGAGTAATTAATGATGGAACATATATATATATATACATATATATATATATATATATATATTGGTCATATTCTATTTCTTGGTCTTTGATACTTTATATCGAGACCTTTTGTACCTCAACCATTTTTCTGAATAGAACTGCTTTATGACCACTAGGTTAAAGACACATGCAGTCGTTGAGCCCTTTATCATCGGAACTAGAAGACAGTTGAGTGTGATGCATCCGATTCACAAATTGCTTGATCCTCACTTCAAGGATACCATGCATATAAACGCCCTCGCTCGGAGCATTCTCATCAATGCCGGTGGAATTCTAGAGAAGACATTGTTCCCTGGAGAGGTATCAATGGAGTTGTCTTCAGCACTCTACAAAAATTGGAACTTTAGGGACCAATCTCTTCCTAATGATCTTCTCAAGAGGTACTTATAACTAACAGCTTTAATAAATTGAAAAAAAAAAATAATGCATTAAATGACTTCCAATTTTTGAAAAGTCTTTTTTATTCATGCATTAAATAACTTTTAGAAAATAAGATAAAAGATAAAAAAATAATAATTGTAACCAATGATTTAGTTATCGGTGTACCAATACCGATTCGGTAAGTTTTGTCCTTACTTTTTACAAAAAAAAAAAAATACATTTTTGTTACGATTTTACCTCTAAACTAATATTGATACCCGATCCAGATCGATCAAGTATCGGTATTGATCTCAGCCAATACTAATATGATACGGCCGATCTGATACCAATGCTTATAACCATGGTTACATCTTCTTATTTCACCACTTCATTGACAAAACATACATAGGCTAGGGCAAGAGAAAGATACCCTGCTGGCGCAGGTACACGCCAGCAATGGATATATGTACACAGGTCGGATCTAATGGATCCGAGAACTTCATTCAGGAATTTAGCGTTTGAGGATGAGGAAAGCCCCACAGGAGTGCAACTTCTTTTTGATGACTATCCTTATGGTGCTGATGGACTAGAGATTTGGAATGCCATCAAGATATGGGTTAGAGGCTATTGCTCAATATACTATATCACTGATGCTTCAGTCCTTTCTGACGAAGAAATCCAAGCATGGTGGTCAGAAATCCGAAACATTGGTCATGGTGACAAGCAGAATCAAAACTGGTGGTACAGAATGGATACAATTTCTGATTTAGTAGAGACTTTAACTACCCTTATATGGATTGCTTCAGCATTTCATGCCTCTGTGAACTTTGGGCAATATGATTATGCCGGCTATTCACCCAACAGACCGATGCTTTGCCGGAGATTTATTCCGATGGAGGGGACATTCGAATTCGCAGAGTTCCTGAAAGACCCAGAAAAGTACTATTTGAAGATGTTGCCCCAAAGATTTGAGATGACTCTAGGTTTGGCACTGATGGAGGTTCTCTCAAGGCACACGACTGAAGAAGTGTACTTGGGTCAGAGATCATTGGAATGGACAGACAATGAGGAGGTTCATAAGGAGTTCAAAAAATTTGCAGAGAATCTGAAAGAGGTAGAGAAAAGAATCAATGAAAGGAATAGAAATCCCAACCTTAAAAACAGGTACGGACCTGCAAAGATTCCATACACACTGTTATACCCTGACACATCCAATGTGAGTTCCAAAGGTGGAATTACAGGGAAGGGAATTCCTAATAGTGTATCAATTTAGTAGTAATTGGGTCCTAAAAATAAGTTCTCATTTGTGTTTCTTAATCTGTATCTATTGGGTGATTATAAAAGGAATGAGATTGATTGTTGCATAAATATATATATATATATATATTGTGATTGATTTATTGTTTTTAAACAGAAAGGTATGGTTAACTGAATTAGTTCTGTAAATGGATTATTTGGACACACACAGATACAGAGGTCGAGTATTGAGATGGGATATTAATGCCAGCTTGAGTTTTTTTCTCTTTTGCTTCTTCTTTGAATATACAAGTAAATGGAATTGAATAATACAAGTTTTATTAACAAGATTCAGTTGTGTGTGTGTGTGTGTGTGTGTGTGTGGTAAATTTAGGCAAATTCCTTCTTGATCCAACAGAGCCTTTTGTGGATGAAAACAGTTGACGATCATATGTAAGAGGTTCCATCCTTTTGATCTTATCATTCTCGGATCTAATCCTCCACCTTAGATGTTGTAATTGTTGGTGATAACGTGCCTATTAAGATATTAAGGTGGGCCACCATGTTGACTAAGTTTGAATGTGAAAGTTTTAAATTTAAAATTTAAACTTTCATGTGTAAAATTGCAGGGATTTGATCCTTACCCAATTTTAAGTGGTTACGTACACCTAGGTTCCATTTGATGACGTTTCTGCCGTTTGTGTTTCAAGAAATGGCAGAAATATAAATTTTTGTTTCTAGAAGCAGAAACGGAATTGAAGCTGTTTGATCAGTCATGTTTCTCAAAGTCGATAGTAACCAGCGAAAGAATGGCCACGAGTCGTTTCCAAAAATGGCGAAACAAGTTCTACTTGTTTTGCCTAGGTCGTTTCTTGAACCATAAATAGGTAGAAATTTCAATTTCTATTTTTGAAAACAAGTGAAACGAAATAGTTTTATCAAACGTTTTTTGTTCTGTTTCTTTCGTTTTTGGACCTATAAACGGTAGAAACGCGTTTCTTGAAACGTTATCAAACGGGTCTCCAGTCATTAGAGAGTTGGAACAGTTTGGTTTAGGATCCATCCCTCCCTATTAAGGAGATTAAAGGGAAAGTGACTCTCGTACAAGAAGAGAACACACTCTCTCTCCCTCTCTAAGAAATACCGAACTAAAAGAGAAATTTCTACTTCATCTTCTCTTTTGTGTTTCTTCTATTAAATCCAGATGATATCTGTGAGAATACAAAATCCAGGGGAAAAAACAAACAGATGATATCTGTGAGAATGGAACAAATCCCCAAAGGCCCTCCACAACTGCTACCACTCCACCTTTGTTTCCACCAACAATCTGCGTTTTCTTCTTAATTGGTGAAATGAAGAATAGTATTTGGAGATGCAAACTGCAATATAATACAGTAAAAAGAAAAATCGGAACACAATAAACTATGGGTAAAGGAAAAAAATCATTTCCATAAACAGTGATGAAAGCAAGGGTAGAATATGAATCTTGAAGATAGTACAGAATGAATAACTTGAAAATGTTGACTAGAACGGGCAGATACTTAACTAGAGATACCTACATTTTAGAAAAATCTGTATAAATGATGATATGCTATATTGAATAAAGGATAACATACTATTAACAGGAAAAGAGATGGTGCTTATGCCCTACTAGAAGAACCGGATGTGCCATTAATAGGCGACAATAAAATATTTTCTTGTATTAATCTTCCCACCGTACCCTTGGCAACCTCATCCTTAGCTTGAAGCTGTCTACATCGCAAGGTCATACTGAATTGAGCGTAATTTCAAGATTAAGCTATCATCGGCTTGATTCTCACCAATAATTACAAACTCTTCTCGTAAATCAGGAAAAATGCCTGCTTCTTCTACATGTTTAATTTTATGCATACATGTCTCTTGGACAGGTAGGTGTAGGATTTATTTCCTTATATGTCCCAATTGACCATTGATTAGGTTCCATTATGGAAACCCAATATTTGATTTTATTGCCAATTAGCTTGGATTCTATTAAGAATATCCACCATATTAGTTTGGTTGTAAATAAGAAAGATTTACTCTCTAATTGATTGGCCTACCTTAATGGTAGATGAGCATTGTGTTATTAAAGGAGATTAAGTACCTCCCTTGTATGGTTACATACTAATCTCTTCCATTAGAGAAGTGCATTGAGAAAAATACTAAGGGAAGAAACCTACCTCCATTGAAGAAGAAGAAGGTTGTTCATTTGTGCAAGGACGACATCAATGGCTGCGTCAAGCTCCACTTGAAACAACACGCCATCGACAGTGTGCGGTATGTCGTTTTCCCCTCTTGTATTGAAATGGTTCATAGTGTATTGACAAGAATCTTATTATGATTTAGGAATTATGATGTTATAAATTCCATCAATGGTATTAGAGCTTGGGTTTGCCAATAGGTTATGGATCATTTTAAAATTAAGATCAATCATGAAAATATTTTTTATTAGAATAATTTTGAATTATTTATTATTGGGTGAACACCATTAAAGAAGTTGAAATCAACTATGTCATAGGTTGAAATCAACCATTAAATAGGCAATACTATTCGGTTAAGATTCTATTTATATGATTTGGGTTGAGATTAGATGGGGACTTTCCTATCATAATGGATATTTGGTTAGATTTGAATTCTTTTAATAATATGAATATTGAGCTTTTCTTCTTTTATTTTATAGTAATAGACTGGGTTTTATTTCTTTTTTAAGTGAATCGGATATAGGCTTTAGCCCATGTAATGTTTTATTCAAATCAAAAGGACTTAAACCCATTATCGCAACCCATTAAGCTCAATAGCCCATTAAGGGGTTTATTTAATCCAAAATCAAATCATATTGAACCAAACCAAACCAAATCAATTTTTTGAACCAAAATTTGTTGGGACCAAATCTGTTTAGACCTAATTGAGTTGGTCGGCCCGAACCCTACCCGCCAACCCAAATTTTTGACCCATCTGATCGACTGGTGACCCTCCAATCAACTTTTTGGTGTTGATCGGAATATCTCGATGTGATTCTGTTTTGTTTAAAAAAAATGTATAAACTGAAATAGAAATTAGTCTATAAATCTGGTTGTTTTGATTTACATATATATTTCTGTTTCTATTTATTGAAACAATTTATAAATTTGTTTGTTTTGATTTATTTCTATTTATGTTTCTATTTATTGAAACAATTTTCTATTTCTGTTCTTGAATATAGTATTCTGTTTCTGTTTCTATTCTGGAACAGTTTTCTATCTGTCATAAAAAAAAAAAAAAAAACATATGTTTCTATTTATTTTGTGTTCTGTTTATGGTAATGTATGTTTTCTATTTCAGTTTTATGAAAACAAATATATTTATGTGATGGAACTTTAAGTAATGAGAAAACATATATTAGGGACATAAACTTAACCTTTTAGAGATGAAATTTTTTATATCACAAAATTATTAAATAACCGCTTCCGCTATAATTCTATACCTACTTTAAATTTGTCTTGATTCCATCTTCCCTTATGTTTTCTATTTTGGGAGAATTTTAAGATAACATGTTGATGACTCTAGCTGCACTAAAATTTGGGATAATTAAATTAATAGTTTAATAATGTCATAAATGATTAGATGTTGGGATTTTATGGATAAAACTAAGAAAACTAGTAATTCGATTACCGCCAAAGCGGATCAATCATAAAAACTTAAAGTGATTGAACTAAAAATAATTGTATCCAAATATCATTAAATAAATGACATCAACAAACCCTATTTTAAGGTACTAATGACATTCACATGGTTGAGAAGAGTGGGAGTATCTAAAGGTATACACTTCTCTCAATTGTGTCGAATTTAACTATTAGCCTTAAATATAAATGAAATTCTATCTCATAAATATTACAATTAGTTTAGGGTATTATGTCATGCAATTAGGTTAAACGGGAGTATCCAAAGGTACACGTTTCATTGTGGTTGTGATGACCGTTAACCTTAAACATAATTGTGATAATATTAAATTAAAGATAAAACTGTAGGACATTATGATAAATCATTAGTCTAATAGTTGGATTAGAATGAGAGTATCCAAAGGAATTACATTTCTGCTTGATTGTTTAGGTAGATTTATAGTCCTATTTAGTACTATTTGTGATTCCGTTATAAACATAAACAAGTTTATTATGTACACTTCAATTTATACTATATCTGATTCCATTAATGATTGTTTATTATTTCTATTTTAGTTTCCATTAGTTTGGAAGACTATTTATGAAAGAAATAAGTATAAATTGATATATATAAGCAATGTTAAGAACTTTTTATGTTGAATGTATGCTAAGTGAAAGTATATCACCATGGAAGTTTAAATATGTGATACCCTATTTTCTAAACCCGATTTACTTACCTGGTTGGTTCGATTTGGTCGTGCAGGAGCTGAACCCGAACGAGTTGAGACAGGTACCCTATGGAACATAATAGCAAGGGTGACTCTAAACTCGGGTTGGCCAGACGAGTCTGAACCAGTGCCTAGTGAAGTCTATGTGCCTAAGTCGTGCACTTGGCACTTGCATATATCACAAGACCATATAGGGACAATAAAGGTATGTAGCCTTATTTTATAACAAGTACATATTTTTAAATTATATATGGAGAGTAAAATACATGTTGGGAGCCAAGTTCCATTGAAATCCCAATTATTTGGATAAGTTTCGGTTCACTGGTGGGTGGTTATAGGTGGGTCGGACCCACCAGTGTGACCTACCAGTCTGATCATTAGATATTTTGGCCCAGGTATAAACAACAATTATTACCCTTCTTTTCTCTTATTTAATAATTTACAAGGTGGGTGAGAAGAGTAAATAAGAGAGAAAAGAAATGAAGAAAAAGGGAAGAAGAAGAAGAAGAAATGCTTCTTGTGCATCATTGAGGTTAGATCTTTCCATTTTGGCATTGGAAAAATAATCCTCGTCTTGAGATCTATAATTTGAGGTGAGTAAAGGCTATATTTCTTAAACTCTCAAGAAACCCTAAGCGAAACCCTTTCATTGGGGTAGAAATCCTTTAGATCTTATTAATCTCACTTGAGGAGATGATTCTAAAGTTTAATGGAAGACCTACATGTTGATTTTGAAAGTTTTAGATGAAGAAATCGCAAGATTTGAAGAGCATTTGATGATTTTATGAGTTGAAGAAGAGATTTGGAGTTTTGAAGGTGTTCTCGAGCAAAGAGGTATGATCTGTGCTTAAAACCTTGAATCGACCCTAGATCTAGGTTAGAATCATAATATGGGACCTTAGATGTGTGGAAAATGTGATTGAATCAACCCCTTGTGGTTTCCCCAAGGCGAGATGAAGAGTGGAAGTGAACAGTAGAAACCCACTGTAGACCGGTGGACGGCACTGGTAGGTGTCAGACCCACTAGTTGGGGGTTGTAGGCACCCAATTTTGTCACCCTCTTTTGGTTATGATGAAATGCGAATCTTGGACATGACTTTTTAACTTATGATCAATAGAGATGATGATCGACTGAGAAAACCCAGAAACATTCCCCGCCTGCCTGAAAACCCTGAAACCCCACGCAAGAAGGAGGAGGGTCTAATTTTGACTTTTCATATACAAAGGAATTCGGTCAAGATGACCATACAAATGGATAGTACTCAAAAATACGATTTTGACGATATATGGTATGTCAAAATCAGACTATCGGATTTCCTGCAATCTCCCCTGGAAAATCATATTTTTTTCGCACGCATGTTGCACTCACTGACCAGCCAAGCTAGCAAACCAGCCAACAAGACCCAGCCTCCTACCCACGTGCCCCCTGCCATATGGCCTATGCACCCCTACCACATGCTACGTGCACCCCTGCTGCATGGCTTACGTGCCCCGTTGCCTGCCTGCGCACACCCCTTGCATGGCATGTGTGCCCCCGCAGCATGTTGTGCTTATCCCTGCTGCATAGCCGTGCGCACTTGCCTGCTTGCTGCATGCACCTTACCTGCACCATGCGCATGCTGCCCTGCACAGTTCAGCCTACCCCGTGTGCCAAATGCCGCACACCCATGCCAACCTCCCAACACATCCTTATGCCTAGCCTATGCCCAGCTACACACCATTACCCGCACACACTGTGCACATTGCCCGCACACCCATGCCAACCTCCCTACACCCCCTTATGCCTAGCCTGTGCCAAGCTACACTCCATTACCCACACACACTGTGCACATTACCCACACACCCATGCCATTCTCCCCGCACACCCTTATGCCTAGCCTATGCTCAGCTACACACCATTATCCCCACACATTGTGCACATTGCCCGCACACCGATGCCAATCTCCCCGCACACCCTTGTGCCTAGCCTGTGCCCAGCTACACACTATTACACGCACACACTGTGCATATTGCTCGTACACCCTGTGCACATTGCCTGCATGCCCCATACATTTCAACCCAACCTTGTGTATCCCCGTCAATGGCCGACATTGGTGTTCCCCTGATTCGGTGCATGAAGAAATTCCCTCTTCACCCACTTAAGACCAAAAAACCCTTTTTTTCTTTACTAAGGATTTTCTCTCCAAGAACCCACTTTTTAGCTATTGGACAAAAACCTTCCCCTACCCATTTTGGTCCGAGGACCTCTTTTACCATGTGTATAAAAGCCCTATCCCCCCACTTTAGGTAAGAACCCTTCTTTCATCCGTTGGATAAAGATGTTCCCTCTTTCCCATTGGCCGAAAAAACCTATAAATACCCCCTCCTTTGGATTTTACACACCAAAACCCTACCACACTCCCTTGTAATGAAACTCTCTTCCCTTTCCCCTCTTGATTTTCTTTGGGTCTTTGGAGCAATCTTCCTCAAGATCCAAAATCTTGTTCAGATCTTCGAAGTGTTCTTCAGGACTTTGAAAATCTTTAATCCAACTTCTTAGTCGAATCCAGTGTTTTGCTAAAAGTAGTATGTTCTTCACCCGTCCTTTGAGTTTT
This sequence comes from Macadamia integrifolia, assembly GCF_013358625.1. NCBI lineage: Eukaryota > Viridiplantae > Streptophyta > Magnoliopsida > Proteales > Proteaceae > Macadamia > Macadamia integrifolia. The sequence continues at coordinate 12,046,695 of NC_056564.1, read as the reverse complement.
CTTGAGTTTTACCCAAAGTAGAAACTTGCCTTTGAGGTTCTTTGGGTCTATGGAGAGATCTTTCTCAAGATCCGAAACTCTGTTCGGATTTTCAAAGTGTTCTTCAGGGCTTTAGAGCTCTTCAATCCATTTTTTAGGTCAATCCGTTTCTTTTAAAAAATAGCAAATCCTAGCGGAAGCCCTGTCCGAGTGCCCCTAAAATCTTTCCAGAAATAGCCATTCCCAGCAAAAGCTCTACCAAAGTGCACCTCAGTCTAGCCCTCCCTTAGCCTATCCCCAGCGGAAGCTTTACCGGAGTGCCACCTTAGCCTAAGCCCAGAAATAGCCTTCCCTAGTCGAAGCTTTATTCGAATCCAGACCCGAAAGTAACCCTTTCTAGCCGAAACCCTGTCCGAATACCATCACAATCAACATCTCTCAAGAAAAGAAGTTGGAGGTCAAGACCATCTTCCCCTGAGCCAAGAGAATCCAAAATACAGTCTGAGCCGGCACTAATTAAGGGCCCACTCCTCTTGACCCGAAACAATGGTTAAGTTCAGGTATAATTTCTCAACCAACTTGTCCTAATATAGACTTTATATAAACCTTGTTTTAGTGTATATAGTAGTTTGAATTCAATTAATGTATATATGAATGATAACTTAGCCATGTATATGGAATACTAATAATTGTGGTAAATGTTCGTTCTCAAGCATCTAGTAGGAAGATCGGTTGAATCGGGCAAATTGGGTGCCTAACACCTTCCCAATTCTATAACCTGACACTTATCCTAAATCTCTGGACTAGACCAAATACCCTCACATAAAAGAGAAAGAGAGAGGAGAGAGGTTAGGATGCAAGACCTTTTCCCCCCCAAGGGAAGAGAGACATCTCATCATCTCTGGCCACTACCCTCACAGTGGTGACTCCACTGGGGATAAATGTCAAGCTTCCGATACTAAATGCTACCTTTAAATGTAAAAAAATTTTCCACCACATTGTTTAAAAACATGTTTGTCTAACCCCATGTTTGTAATTGTATTCGCTAACCACATCATGCATTGTGTTCAAAGTGAAATCATTTGGCAAGGGACTCCTTGTCATGCCCGCACCCTCAGGGAGGTCAGAACATGTCATGGAGAGTACTTTGAGGATAAATAATACCCGCTTCCTATACAAGAATGGAAGGTATCGTCAAACGGTGAGGATGTTGTATTTGTGCCAACACCCTCGGGGAGGTCTATGCACTTTATGACATTCTGAGATTGAATGCATCATCAAACGGTGAGGATGTCTGTAATTATGTTAGCACCCTTAGGGGGTCTATGCACTTTATAGCATTTTGAGATCGAACAATGGTTACCCTACATTACACTTTTGCATACAATCACTCATGGTTCCACCACCCCATGGCTAATTGCTTAACCTCGTGTGTAGTCACAAGTAATGGGCAAGGAAGTCACCCCCTTGATCTCGTACTTTTGGGTATATCGAAAGAATCACGTACCTCGTGTATATAGATCCTATCAAGGAAGCCTTGTCGGTCCTATTGCATCCACTGTATACTTGCATCATGTAGGAAATAGATGAAGAAGCTAGGAATGCCACAAGATAATTGTTGAACTTATTTGTGGTCTTGAAAATGAACGTTCCTACATTATATTCCCTTCGTAAAGAATTGATTTCCTAAGTGAGTTTTGGATAAAAGGTGTCTCTCCTCCTTAAGGAAAAAGTCTATACCCGTGACTCAGGGGCAATCTCGTCGCAGTCATGTCAAGTCCTGAGAAGTCCTGAGAAAAATCAGGAGGAAGGACACCTAGTGGGAAAAGAGTAAGGAAAGCATGACTTTATTAAATGGAGTGTCTTATGGGAATATTCTCAATAAGCCATTTGTGTGAATCTCTCACTTATGACATAGGGGCATCGAACCCTATCCACCCCTTATCATTAAGCGGACTAACTTTGGATGGATCGTTGGTGGTTAATCTAGTGAATGTGTGAAAAAGGGGTTGGGAATTCAAGAATACTAAAATAAGCCACTTTTGATTTAGGCACAATTCCAAACCTCAAGTGTTCTCTGCGGTCCCTTTCGACGCATCAGGGCAATCGGTTGACTCACCCAAGTCCAGTGTCACCTCTATTGTCTCCTCAAGACTGTCTACTACTGAGTGATTATAGCCCAATTAGTATGGATCCACACGACTCTGAATCACCCGAACAAGCTTGGGTCCATCTCGTAGAGACCTTACAAATAGAAATGGCTGAAGTTAAAGAAGGATAGCTCAAATATTGCATGCACTTCACAATCCTCCCAGAACTGATCCCAGGAGTGAGCCAGTACTGACTACAGGAGAACCAGAGCAAGTTAGGCCAAATGGCCAGAGATGATCTTCACCTACCAATCCAAATGGTCAGCAAGGGGCCTATTCCAAGGTTCCTCCTCCCAGGGTGGTGAATGAAGATGAAGAAGAGGAATTTGTAACACACATCTGCATTGAGCCTCTAGAGACAGAGAAAGAAAGGAAACTTAGAGAGCAGTTAGAGAAGTTAGAGAATATGATTCGAGCAGGAAAAAACTCAGAAGGCAAAGTAGTGGATTCAGAGGAAATGAGTTTCTTTTCTGGGGAAAGAATTTTAAAAAAATCAAATGGCAGACTGACAGGTTTGATGGGTCAGGAGACCCCAAGGCTCACCTCAAAGTCTTTCTCAGCATTGCCAAGTCGTGGCAACTAGCAGATAACCAGATGGGGCAAGCCTTCATGCTAACCCTCTCAGGGCCAGCACTAAGGTTGCTCACACAGTTGGAGTCATCCCAAACTCAAAATTAGGCAATGGTGGTGAAAGCCTTCACCAAACAGTACTCATACAACATTGAAGTGGATGTGAAGCGATGAGAACTTGAGACTTTGAGGCAGCAGCCTAGAGAAGGGTTCACCGCCTTCTTGATGAGGTTTAGAGATAAGACCGCCAAGATGGCAGATAGGCCTTCAGAAGTAGAGCAAGTGAAGACGTTAATAGAAAACCTGTCAAAGCCCTATTATGATGTTCTTTATTATTAGCATTTGTAAACTTTTGAAGCCTTAATAGCCATCAAAACACGTGTGGAGAATAGAATTTTGAGAGAGGCCTAGTATCAAGGGTCCTCCCAAGATGCAAGCAAGAACACCCGAGTCAGACGGGGAAAGGGTCCAAAAACCAATATGGTGAGTGCAGTTCAGCAGTCAGTCTCACCAGCCACTCCTTCACAGCCCTTCATAATACAAGCAGATACAAACGCCCAAAAGGCCCCTCGCCCAAGAAGGCAGTTTTCTAATTTGGGAATTCCCGTAATGGCCATATATGAGAAGTTAAAGAAGAAAGGATTGCTAGGGACAGTGGCTCCAAGAGTGATCAACAACCCTCCTCTAGCTTGGCATAGGGATCATGAGTATTGTGCCTAACACACTCAGAAGGGGCACAATACTAAAAGATTTTTGGGTTTAAAGCATGCAATTCAAGACTTGGTAGACAATGGAACCATTGAGGTCAAGGTCAAGTAGCCTCCCAATGTCAATACCCATCCATTCCTTGATCATGTGAATAATCTGGATGAAGAAACTATAAAAAGTGATCCCACTCAACTCATTGTACCTTCGAAAGAGTCATATGAATGCCTGAGCTTATAGAAAAATCATGAGTTAAAGGGCTAGAATCATAAGGACTCCCAGAAGAGGAGAATCACTAGAAGAAGAAAAAAAAAATTAGACACCTGTTGTTTATCCTTCCTCATCAATAGAAGGGTCTACAGTACCACATTACCAACCCCTATCGTACCTTCCACCTTCACCGTATTATCAGTCTCTGCCATATCATCAACCTTTCCCCCACCATCAAAGTGGAGGAACCTCTTCATCCTATCACCCCCAATCTTCATATCCTACCTCCCATATCACTTCATCTTCATACCATCCCACTTCATATCCTTCATCACCCTCATACCAATCCCATTCTCAAGGTTCAGTGTATAACCCAAAGGAAGGATGGACAGATGGGTACGATTGGAAGGATATGCTTGCTCTATCGGATTCCCCTAAAATGACCTCATCAACAGGGTCAGTGAATTCATAAAGGGAAGACCAAGAAAGTGATCCTACTTCTCTAATTCAGCCTGTTATATCTTTAGAGGATGATCTAGAGGTAACCGAAGAGGTTATAGTTGATCTTCTTAGAGCAGTAACCACATTGGCCATAGGGGAACAGGTTAAGGAACACATCTCCCTAATCCACATAGGGAGTGACACAGAGGATGATGAGTCAGGACTGGTCCAACTTCGAGCCATTGATGTAAAGGCCAACCCTATGGAAATCTTTCATTCCATACGCTCTGAGTACTACGAGCATTTGGATGCCGAAGAATTTGATGGTCTAGAAGAATCTAATGAAGAACCAAGTGAGGAGGAAATCAATGAAGAAGAAGATGATGACAACGATGAGGATACGAATGAAGATGAGAAGGATGGAGATAACTACCAAGGGTCTGGGTACGATGATTATGATGATGAGTCAGAATACTATTCACTAAAACATCGGACATGTTTCTCAATCTATACTATTGGTGGTGATGATTTAATAGCTAAACCAACAGGTGGCATTTACCCTTCCCTTTGTATGGGAGGAGACGATTCTACGTCAGATTCAAAAAGTGATGAAGGATTTAGAGAGCCAATGCAAGTTTATCTAGATGAACCCGAATCCGCATTAGAGATGGAGGAAAAGTTGTACGAAGTATACTCCAACACATTGAGAATGCAGGAGAGGGTGGAAGAAATTGACAACATACTTGGTGAAGTAACTATCAATGATCATTACTACCGTGAGCAGTTGGATGATCTAGAAGAAATAGGGTCAGATGACACTTTCACAGAGGTAGTAGATGTTGCATTCCAACAGCTTTCCAATACAGTCAATAAGCTACGAGCCAAGGCTATGGATTTTCATGGAGGACTTCAACTTCCCACCCCAAGCAGTGAAGGAGAAGAAGATGATTCTATGGTAGGGATAATCACCCTAACAAACAATGATGATGAAGACTGCTATCCCACGGAGATTATTATAAAGAAACCTATCGACGTGATGGAAACTAGAAGTGGGAAAGACTACAAGGGCAAGGCTCTAGCTATAGAACAACCAAGGGCTAATGAGGTCGAAACTAGCAGCTTGAAGAAAGAACCAAAGAACCTAGTCTTGGCTCAACTCAAGAAGTCCCAAGCAAACATCTCAATTTGGGGATTGTTGATGGCATCCCCCACACACCGGGAAGCAGTCTTGAAATCTCTCACTAATGTGTAAGTGCCGATCGAGATAAATTCAGCACATCTGCCACATATAGTATGGGTAATATATGTGGTATAATCCTTGATTTTCTTAGAATCAGAGCTTCCCAAAAGAGCCCAGCATATTCAAGCCCTCCACATCACAATAGAATGCCTTGACAAAGTGGTTCCTTAGGTTCTTGTTGACAGCTGGTCTGCTTTGAATATGCTACCATTGAGGTCGGCAAAGAGTATTGGCATCAACTTGGAAGAAATGAGGCCGACCACCTAAACCATACAGGCATATGACAATACCAAGAGGAAGATCCTTGGCATCATTACCCTTGCCATAAAGATTGGCCCAGTGAAGTTTGGTATTGATTTTCAAGTCATTGATATATCGAAAGCCTTTAACATGTTCTTGGGAAGGCCTTGGTTGCATCCCTCGAAGGCGGTGTCCTCTAGTCTCCATCAAAAAATAAAGTTCATTCATGAGGGAAAGGTGGTCACAATAGCCAGAGATCCCGAAGTGGTTAACACTTTAGCCAACATTGAAGATGGGGAAGAACAAGACCAAGAGGTCCAACTAAGTGGTTTTGATTTAGATACAACTTGTGCAGCTATTTCCAAAGAAGGGCCAAAGGAGGAAGTCTCAGCTAACTATGAAACCATCTGAAGCCTGCCAATGAATCAGATGATGAAGAATATGTAATATTTTCCTAGCATAGGACTAGGAAAATATCATCAAGGAGTTCCAAAGCAGCCTAGTTTGGCAGTGAACAAAGGAAAGAATGGTCTTGGGTACACTCCTCCGACCACCAAGGGGCAAAAAGTGCTGAGGATGACTAAGAAGATCTCAGTCTCTTACTACCTTACATTCAATGGGTATTTTGTAAAAGAAGGAAAGGATTTCCCCTTTTGTGGAAATGTGGAGCCATGGTTTGATGAAATCGTAGCAAAGATGCAACCAGTATTTGAAGGGTTTTTTCAAGACGAGTTCGACTGGGTGACTCATGAAGTGGAACAATAGAATATGTTAGTCAATGAAAGTGACCAAAACAATTGCATCACTGGGATAGTAAAAATTACATTGATTGAGACTGGGTCTTCCTCTGGTGATCCTACAATATTGATCCAATCAAAGGAGGCACCAAGTCCTCGAGTTCTCCTGAAGAGAGAATGGAAGAAGAAGATAAGGCTCACCTGGAGTCTGCTGCTTCCCATTGATTTGAAAGGCTTCATTTTCTCCCTCCTACGAGAGCCAAGAACCTGAGATCTACATGAGCTTAAGCCTCATCCTTTTAGAGGAAGAAGTGTGTACACAAAGCAAAGAAGAGCATAGAGAATGATGGTCTGTATATATTGTGCCCGAACCAATTGCAACGGAAAGTCTCATGAAGGTGGTCAAAGATGTGGCCGAGGCACCAAGATGGCATCCCTCAATAGGATGAAAAAGATAGACTTCATAGAAAAGGGATTGAGCAGTCTTCACCAATCTTCACCTCTCAGAAAGTTTGGCTTCCGAGAGCATGAGATTGACTAGTTGTCATTCGTGAAGAAGGGGGCAACTATCCAGAAGGACTATTGTGCCATTGAAGAAGTATCAGCAACTTTCTCAAAAGGAGAAGTAGACCCTTTGCCACACCTCCTCATCCATCAAGCCACTGAACCACTACTGAACTAGACAAGCATTGGAGAAAACTTCAAGTTTGCTCATGCTATTGAGTCAACCAGCCTGAATACCCTTGGTAAAAGCATCAAGCTAGTTATCAAGTCTGTAGTTGAGTCAGTTGTTTATGATTCTGTGTCATCCTCCCCTCTTGAGGAGAGTCTAGAGTCCTTGTATGTCGAGTCTATTACTCCTTCTCTCATGAATGAAATTTCTGATTTCGCGTATGACTTGCCTCATTTTTTTTATGATGATCTTAATAAATGCAAAGAATTAACAAAACAATGCAAACCAAAGAAAACCCAACCCAGCCGTGAGGATACTCGGGCTATTAATCTAGGAACCGACTAATGCCTTCGAGAGGTAAAAATTGGCACTACTCTTGATGACGAAGAAGCAAAATGGATGAGTAATCTTCTAAAGGAATTCACCGAGGTCTTCACTAGGCCTTACAAGGATATGCTTGGTATCGACCCCAACATTGTGCAACATCGATTGCCAACTTATTCTAAGGCAAAACTGATAAAGCAGAAGCTCTGAAGAATGCAGCCAGAATGGAGTGAAAAGATCAGAGAAGAAGTTGTAAAACAGTGGAATGCAGGGTTTCTACAAGTGGTGAAGTACCCCCAATGGTTGGCCATCATCGTGCTTGTACCAAAGGAAGATGGCAAGGTATGAATGTGCGTGGACTTTCGAGATCTTAACAAAATAAGCCCTAAAGATGATTTCCCATTACCTCACATTGATGTATTGGTGGACAACATGGTAGGGCATGCTTTGTTATCATTCATGGATGGATTCTTAGGATATAATCAAATAAGCATACACTCGAAAGATCGTGAGAAGACAGCCTTCACCACTCGATGGGGAACCTATTGTTACAAGGTGATGCCTTTTAGGCTAAAAAATGCCAGAGAAACTTATCAGAGAGCAGCTACTACTATGTTGCATGATATGATGAACAAAGATGTGAAAGTCTATGTGGATGACATGATAGTAAAGTCAAAAGATTGGTAGGGGCATATTCCCGCGCTAAGGCATTTCTTTGAAAGAATCAAGAAGTATTAGCTGAAGTTGAACCTTCAGAAGTGTGTATTTGGGGCAACAGTAGGAAAGTTGTTAGGTTTCTTAGTAAGTGAAAGAGGCATTGAAGTCAACCCTACCAAAATCAAGGCAATTCAGGAAATGCCCCCACCTAGTATAGAGAAGAAAATACAAGGATTTTTGGGTCACATCCAGTATATTAGCAAGTTCATAGCTCAGTGGACTACAATCTATAAACCAATCTTCAAGCTGCTGAAGAAGGATCAACCCATGGAATGGAATGACCAATGCCAACAAGCTTTTGACAAAATCAAGGGATACCTCATGAACCCACCAGTATTGACACCGATGGTGGAAGGAGAGCCGTTTCTATTGTATCTGTCTGTAGGAGAATACTCCATGGGTTCTTTGCTAGCACAGAAGGAGACAAAAGAAGGGGCAGAGCATGCTATATATTATCTCAATAAGAAGTTTCTAGAGTATGAGATGTGATACACATCTTTGGAAAGAACTTGTGCTACACTGATTTGGGCAACGAAAATGTTACGACACTACATGGTTTCTTATCTAGTGCACTTGATCTCAATGATAGATCCCATCGAATATCTCTTCGAGAAACTAACCTTAACTAGAAGGATGGCCCGTTGGTTGCTTTTGTTGTCAGAGTTTGACATCACCTATGTTACTCAGAAGTCTATCAAGGGGCAGGCCATAGCCGATCATTTGGCTGCCCATCCCACAGAAGATAGAAGATACTTGGATGATGCCTTTCCTAATGAAGGAATCATCGCAATAGAGGAGGAAGACATAGCTAATGAATGAGAGTTATTCTTTAATGGAGCGGGCTAATCAAAAGGGGTGTGGTGTGAGAATATTGCTCGTCACTCCCGATGGCCTTTATTTGCTTTCATCATACCTCTTCAATTTTCCCTGTACCAACAACATTGCTAAGTATGAAGCTTGTGCTTTGGGACTAGAAAAGGCCCTGACCATTGGGGTTAAAAGGATCAAGGTGTATGGAGATTCATCCATTGTCATTTGTCAGATGCAGGGAATGTGGAAAACTAGAGATGAAAAGCTGAAGCCATATCAAGAACATCTGGAAGAGGTAATTGGACTCTTTGAGAAGATCTTGTTTGAATACTTCCAAAAAGATAACAACAGGTTTGCTGATGCCCTTACAACCTTGGTTTCCATGGTAGAATGCAACCTTATGGCTAGGGTCCGACTATTTTTTGTAGAACAAAGAAACAAGCCCATTTATCAGAATTCAATGAATTCTCTCACAGTGGATGGTTAGTCTTGGTTCGCTCACATAGTGGATTTCATCAAAGAAAGGAAGTATCCGATTGAAGCAACTAACAGAGAAAAGAAGTTTCTGAGAAGATATACCACCCAGTTTATTCTTCAAGAGGATCTGTTATACAAGAGATCCTCTGACGGAATATAGTTATTGTGTGTGGATGAAGAACAAGCTACAACCATCAAGGAGAAAATTCATCAAGGTTTTTGTGGACCCCACATGAATGTCAAGATGTTATCTAAGAAGATCCTCAGGCTAGGATATTACTGAAAAACAATGGAAGCAGATTATGTGGACTTTGTCAAGAAATACCACAAGTGTAAGATATTTGCTAATATCATATATATCCCACCAACAGAGTTGCATTCGCTCAGTTCACCTTAGCCATTCTCCACTTGGGGCTTCGACATCAATGGGAAGATCAACCCCAAGGCATCTAATGATCATGAGTTCATCTTGGTAGCTATTGATTATTTCACCAAGTGGCTAGAAGCTTAGTCCTATGTGGTCCTGACGTTTGCTAAGGTAGCCACATTCATCCAGGAAAATATTATTTCCCGATATGGAATACCTCAAGAATTGATATCAAATTAGGGATCCCATTTCTGGGGCAAGACCGATAGAATCTGCAAAAAGTTCAGTATCAGAAGACATCACTCTACCACTTACAGGCCACAGACCAATGGGGCAGTGGAAACAACCAACAAGAATGTCAAAGTCATCTTACAGAAAATGGCAAAAACACATAAGGATTGGACTGACAAGTTACCCCTTGCCTTATGGGCATACCGGACTTCTATACGATCCTCGACAGGGGTAACCCCTTTTTTCTTGGTATATGGGGTTGAGGTGGTTCTGCCCGTGGAAATCCTGGTACCATCCCTAAGGGTGCTCCTTAATAGTCAGCTACTTGAAGGAGAGTGGGTAAAGGCCAGACATGATGAGCTCAACTTTCTCGACGAAAGGCACATGAAAGCCATGGATAATCTGAAGAAATATCAATTGAGAATGGCTCGGACCTTCAAAAAGAACGTGAAGCCCTATCATATAGAGGTGGGTGAACTTGTTCTTCAGGACCAAAGAGCCCCAATTCATGACCCAAGAGGAAAATTTAGGCCTAACTGGAGCGGCCCATTCATTGTCAAAGAAATTCTACCAGGAAAAGTTGTGAAACTCAGACCACAACAACAAAGAAATACTTGGACTGGTCAACATGGATCAACTCAAGAAATATTATGTCTAAAAGGGTGAATAGCCTGAACTACATCAAACTTGATTCCTTTTGAGGGATACATAGGCAACTTGACATGTGCAACTGTGGTCTCAACCATCTAAAGACAGTAAATTGGTTCCTTGATTAATAATCAAAGTATCTTAAAAGATCATCATATTTTGTGTCCCCCATGAATTGCCATTTGGCATGAAAGGCCATTAGGTACCTATCATCCACCCATTGGTTTGTCACTTCTTATCCAGGATTCTATCCCCTAAGAATCGCCATTTGGCATGTAAGGCCATTAGGCCCATCTACCCTTATCGAGGATTCTATCTCCTAAAAAGAAAATCGCCACCCGACACCAGTTTATCAAGACCAGTTTATTCTCTACCCTTGATCAGTAAAAAAAAAAAAGAGCTTGATGCAACAGTAGTAAAGGCTGGTTTTAGTCATTAGCTAATTAGTAATGTTTTGATAAATCATCATATCTATTTGTTTGTGTTGGTTTCAGGAAAACTTATGGGCTCATTGGATGAGACGTTGACGAAATGGACTTTAGACATAAATATGTTAGCACCAGGATTGCTGGAATCCATGAATGTGTCATTTCTTGGCTTTATTGGATGTGTTAAGCTACATCACCAATTGCTCTGACAGGTGCCTCAACACTGGGGTGCCAACCTGCATGTATTTCAGTTTGGATTAGTAGAGATTTGCCCAACTTTCAAAGAATTCTGGGTTTGTATGTTATCTCCACCCAAAGGCAGTTTGCTCCAACCATCTTTGAAGAAAAATTATTCAGAGGAAATTCAGGACTTCTTCGGATGGAAAGAAGAGGAAATGAAGTAATTTTTCAGGTATGGGAAGATCGACATTCTGAAGGTGGCCCAGATCTTCATCCAATATCTACTAATGGGAGGAATCCATCAACAGAGATCACAGGATGCTTATTTACTTTGCATGATAGCTTGTTATGTTCTTTGCACTCTCAGGTGTGGTGCACTGTCTATTCTGATTGAGGTGGTAAAACAGTTGAAGAAGGGAGGTGACATCCCTACGGTGCATGCAGAAAAATTTAGGGATTCGATGACATGAGCCATGGCCATAGATTCAGACTAGATCATTATCAAGGGAGTCTTGCTATTTTTTCAGATTTGGCTCCTCAAAAAGCTAAACTTAACCAAACCATTAAAAGGAGGCCCACTTGGAGCTCTTTACTACTAGGACAAGAGGGAAGTTCCAGAATTTGACCTCATCACTGATTGGGAGAAGTACCTGTAGGAAAGAACTGTGCAAGATATCGCATGGAGGGACCTAGGGAGGCCATAAGAAGATTTTTGATGAAGACTCCTAGTTACAATTATGTTAGGTTGATGGGATTGACTCAGACATCCTTTTATTTGCCTATGTACATCAGCCGACAATATGGACTCAAGGAGACGGACCCAGAAGAGTTAGTGAACTTTCACCCACCTCAAGAATTGTCTCCCACCTTATTACTCGCCTATCCTACCTATGGTAGGAACATTGTTCACCTTTTCATGTAATTCACTTCATAATAGAATGAGGAAGTATTTGGACTTTCGTGTTATCCCGATTATTCTAATTATGACTTGAGTTATGGAATTGATTGTGCCTAAGCATTGCAAGCAAACGAAAAAAAAAATAAAAATTATTTGTACCAAAGATAAGCTTTCATTCATAAGATGTTGAAATAAAATGATGAACAAACAAGGGGAGGGAAAAAGAAAAAAGAAAAAATTATATCCATGTGTTTATGCTTTCAGTAAATGCAGGAACAAATCCCTATAAGTCAAAATCCATCATCTGAGCCATACTCTAAACCATCCTCATGGAGCACCAGGGAATCCACAGATGCTAGTCTAGCCTGCTCTAGCCTCTAGGTCAGGTCCTAAATTGGTGCGTCCTATTATGCGATCTCCCGATCCTTGGCAACTATCACCTCATACAGGCTATAGTGCATCCTCCTAATCTCAGGATGGACCTCTAGAGACACGTGAGAAAGAGCATATCATCCAGAGGAAATCAAGAGTTAATTGGAGGATGATCAGATACTTACATAATCATAAGGAATAGGCAGCCCAAGGGAAGCGTCTGCATCTATGTTCGGCTCCAGAAGATGAGAGAGACTGGGGTTGGCTGCGTTGGGATAGGTCTAGGTAGGGAAGCCATGAAAGGGGACGTTATTAACCCTAAGAGACCCATTGGCACTGGTAGAGGGTCCTGCTTGTGTAGGATCGGTAGCACTGGCATGCAACCGAACAACATAAGGATCTACATGCCTCACTCTCTCCTTAAAGAACATTAGTCAAGACCAAAACAGAAAGGAATTTGAAGAAAATACTCAAGAAAGGGCAACATACCAATGGAGCATCGGGACCGAGAGGGGTGCACACTGTCTCCTTCTCCAAGAAGGTTCCGTAGTCCCTATCCTGATCTAAAAAAGAGTCCTCCCATACTCCGGTGGCCAAGCACTCCATCTCGACTGCTGGGATGATCTCTAGGCAATGCATGGTGGGTGGAGGAAGACTAGGAGAAGAGCATGGCTCGATATCTAACCATTGGGGTATTACTCTCTCTAATACCAGGCATGACCCCATATTCCCCGAAAAAGGACTCGGTGCTCGGATAAGTGCCTTAAGATATGGAAATACGAGGTCATGGAATGGTCTCCAAGTAACCTACGAAACCAAGGAGAAGTAAGTATAGTAGAAGATGAAAGGAATTTCAGTGTTAGACACGGCATACCTCGGTAAGATCATTGAAAAGAGAACGAGCGGTGGTCCCCAGAGGATGGCATCAAGCCCTGAGCACCTGATCATCTCCCCACTTCATGGCTACAAGGAAGAAGAATGCCTCAGGGTCCCTTAGTTTGGGAGATATGGTCTCCAAATGCTCAAAGTGTTGTTTTATGGTTATCCTTGTTGGCAGCCCGACAACGTGGAGGTGATGACATGGCCAGTTTGGGTGATATGGATGAAAATGATGACATGGTAGTGTCCAGTGTCACCGATGAGATAACAGAGCCACTTGGTATGCATGGAATGGTTTGATACATCCTTAGTAGGTGGTGCGGGTTTCTGGGTCAAAATTAGAAAAATTGGCCTATTTATGCTCAGGGGCATTTTTTATAATAAAAATAATATTTTTGGAAGACCGGTTCTTCATGAAAAAGATAGATTGTAATTTACATAGTCCAGTGCATTTGATTTCGTCACATTCCGATACCGTATGAAGAAGTTACCAAATTTGTGGTAGTCTAGGGCAGTTTCGGCATTGAAGATGAATTTTTTAAAGGAAGTGTTTTCCATGTAACAATATGACAAAAATCCAATCTTTCCAATGGTTCTAATTTCATTGTGTTCCAATTCCGTATGAGAAAGATGCATCATTGAAAAATCTAGGGGTATTTTGGTCTTTTCACATTGTTGATTCAGATGATTGAGACTTCTAAAAAGTCATAGAGCGTCCAGTTATGGTTCCAACGCACTTCGTTTCATCTTGATCGGATATCGTATGAAAAAGTTATAAGTGTTTCCGTAAAGCCGGTTCAAAAATCCAAACCAAAAATTCATCAGTATGCTCTTAGTGTTGGGTGGATTTTTCAGAATTTATTTTTGAAATTTGAAGGGCTTTTATGTAATTTTGAGATTTTGAAGGTCTTAGTTGATAAACGGTGTTTAGCACTGGAAATATGAAAGCAGAGGCTTATGTGTATATAAAAGAATCAGAGGGATCCTTAATACACGACTCAGATTGAGCCACATCGGTCAGATTCAGATCTGACGGTTCATGCAAGAGCTTGCGCTAAAGATGCTTATCCGAAGCTTCTCTGTGTGTAGCGCATGTGCATAGAATCTATAAAGAGATTCTCCATATCTTGATATGAGCCAATCATATCAGATCGGTTCCGATCTAACGGTCAAGATCGATGGAGCTTTATTAAAGTTAGCCGACAGCGTACCGTGAAAATCACTACACCAACCAATCGGTGATCGACAACGCATCTGACAATGTCAGTGTGTACGTCATGATGATGTCATCGAGATTCAAAACCTATGGTTTAGATCTATTATCCGTTGATTTAATCAGATGGCTCAGATTAAGAGATACCTTTTGATGAGATCTACGGCCAGATCTGTGCCTTTGTTGTGTGCACCACCGACGTACCCTATGCCAAGCTCCAAAGATTCCATTTTAAGTGTTCTAGTTAGTCCAACCTCAAATGGTCGTATCTCCCTCATCTTAACTCCGATTTGGGTGATTCAAGTTGGAGATTCTTCATCTCTCTAAGCTCTACACACCAAAGGGAAGAAATCAGGCAGAGGGATTGCTGAGGTGGTCAAAAAATGAGTTAAAGCTTGTGGAAGGCTAAAGGTTTGAATGAAAGACTTCCATCCTCTTGCACTTCATCCATAGCCCCCATTAGAGGCTTAGGAAGCTGCTGAAAACCAAGGCAACAAGCTCTATTGGTTGTTGCCAAGAGAAAGAAATAGAAAATGGAAGAGAAGAGAAGAGAAGAGAAGAAGAGGGAAATAGAGAAGAAGTTTTTCCCTCTCTTTGTGTGTGTCTTGAATGCCTCTCAAGAAAGATTTTCTCAAATCCAATTAATGGAGTTTGATGGTTCTTGTTGAGAATACTATTTCCCCATTAAAGCTTTATTTACGAGGAAGACCAGAAGAGCAGAAGTAGAGAGAGAGAGAGAGAGAGAGAGAGAGAGAGAGGAGTGTGTGTGTGAATGTGAATGCCATTGTTGCTCCATAAAAGTAAAGACAAGGAGAAAAGAAAGAAGAAGAACAAGAACCTAGAATTTGGTTCTTGAGAGTTGCTTCAAGAAACCCAAGTGCCAACCAGGGTTGAAGCATTGGCTACACCGAGACAACATGATTATGGTTCGCATCAATTGGAGATCGACATTATTGCATCTCCGACAGTTACTCCTTGCCAAGGTAACCTCACTTTTGTAAAATTTTCATTATTATAAATCATTGTAGGCAAGATGTTTGATAAAATGCCTAAGTAATAGTTGTAGTCTATTTGAGGAAAAATTTACATGTATGAGTGCTTCACTATAGGGCATTGTTATAAGCCCAACTTTATTTTTTTTAGTGGTCAGTGGGTGCTGGACACAAGGGCTATGTGTTCCTTGGTAGTTACAACTACCTAAACCTATTTGCCATGGGTGTGGCATCTCATATCATTATGAGAAAACTAGGGTGAAGACCTAGCCATTGTATGTTACTGGTGGAAACTGAGAATCTGTTCCCTTGGCTGTGGGTGTAGTCATAATTAGTATTGAGTAAATATTAAGCCCGAAAGTGGGCATTACTCCGTGCATGTAAGCAACTAACTGAAGCACATATTTCTTATGTTGTGGATGTATATGCTCGTCTTTGTATTGTGGATTGGAGTGCTTGGCTGCAGAATGGGTGTGTACATCTGGTAGACCTGACCACTTGGTGGTGCAGTGTGGATGTGCATACGACTGTGTATGTATGTGACAGTGATTACCGTGTGAGGTTTATGAGACAGCTCTAGGCAGTAATATAAGTTATGTGAGTAAGTTCCGTGCAATAGTAAGAATGGTCAGTAGTATACATAGCAACTCTGGGAAGCATCAGTAGAATGTGCTATTGAAGTGTAAATAGTGATTACCATATCAGGGGTACAGCTGAAAAATAAAAAAATATTTAGCACACTGATTCACCCCCCTCTCAGTGTCAATCGGGACCCAACAATTGGTATCAGAGCTAAGGCTCTAGAGACAGCTTAAACAGCTCAGAGTGATCTGGTTGGTTGAAGATGGCATCAGGTGTTTGGTTCAGTAAGTCTACTTCTTGAACTTCTATTTTTAATAGATCTGATTTTATCTTTTGGAGGAAGTAGACGAAGTCACATATTGGTTCATTAGGGCATGATCTATGGAGTGCAGTGGCTAATGGGAGTGTAAACTCTAGTATTAAATCTAGGGTTAAAGAGATTATTTTGGATGGATTAATAAACAATGTGAATGTCAAAGTCAGTTCATGCATATCAGCTAGGGCGATGTGGGAGAGATTACACAACTTATATGGAGGTGAGCCAGCTATATCAAAGTCCATATTAGAGGTTGAAAGTAGATGTTCAGATGGGCACTACACTAGTGGATTTGAGTGTGTTGAGGCACATATTACCATAATTTAGGATGAGATCAGCATTAATTTGAGAACACATATGAAGGAGTACAACTTTATTATTGCAGCATTAGAAACACAAGTCATCAATAGAAATGAGAGATGTAGAATCCTTGAAGAGGTAATCAACATGTTGAGAGCACAATTGTCAGAGCTTGATGCTTCTTGTATCTCATAGATGATGGAGTCCAGAAATGACCCTCATGTTGTAAAATCTGTTGAAGATCAACTGAGAAAGCAAAGTGAGGTGTGTACTAGGCTTGAGTCAGAGACCTTAGCCTTCAGAGAGAAAATAGATGTGCAATCTCAAGTGATTAAAAGAGGTAATAAAATTTCAAATGATTTTAAGAAGTTAAACAAAGAATTAGAAGCAGAGATCATTTCACTACAAACACATTTCGCTGAGTTGCAGAGGAGACATTCAACCACTCCACCTATGGTTACGAGATGGATAGATATCTAGCTCAGTCTGCAAAATGTCAGAGACTACCCATCATCAGCTCTGGTTCTATAACAGGGTAGGGTGAGTCATTAGGGAAAGCTATAAAGACAGTTGAGATCAGACCACGAAGACAGACTACAGGAAAAACACAAAAGAGAGCTCAAAGGAGACAAAAGAAGAGAGAGAAGAGACACAATAGTGAGATGAGAACTCCTACACATTAGGCACAATGTGGAGGCAGTCCACAAGATACAAAGAGTAGAGGTAAAGGCAAACAAACAGTCCAAACAAGGAACACAATCAAAGTTGGTGGTTATAACAGAGTTTACCAGCAGAGACCAGTTGAGCATGGCAGGTTCAACAAGTTCAATTATCAGAGGCCTATGTAGATGATTCCCAGGTAGAGTCAGATGGCTCCCACCAACAGACATAATGCTTCACCCAACTTGCATAGGCAGTTACCAATGATACAATCATATTTTCATGGTATTGCCACAGGTGCAGTAGGTATGGGCATAGGAGATTAGAGTGTATATCTAGATTAGATTCTAGCTATGGAGGGAGGATTCCCATAGCATCACTGGGTAGACAACTAGTAGAATGTATTAGATGCCACCATCATGGACGTTGGGCCAAATATTACAAGACAATGCTCTCCTCTCAGCTTGTACAAGAGGAGAGAGACTATTAGATCTCTAAAACTAGAAAGTTAAGAAGTGGTTGTAGAAGGCAAGTCAATGAAAGACAGTCTAAGAAGCATCAGTCACAATCTAGTAGTGAGTCTCAGGTGGTTTTGTATAGTGTATGGAAAGTGAAGGATATACAAAAGGCCGAGACAACAGTAAACAAAATTTGGAAAACAAAGGGAGATGTCAATTCTACAGTTGTGCAGGAAAGATTCAGAAAGGGAAGACCATCAGTTGGAAAGGTAACAGAGAGATCTACAATTAAGTTGGTTAGACAGAGGCAGAGACTGAAGAAGACAATAAGTGAGCAGAAAGGAAAACAGAGTAGTAGGAAAGTTTCTGGTGAGAAGCAAATGCATAGGACCAAGGCAAGTGGTCAGTTAGTTTGGAGAGAGAAGCATACAGAGGTGTGTGCAATCATAGTCACCACCCTCACACCACCTAGATAAGGTATAGGAGTGGGTACACCTCCCAGGCACTAGGTGTACTCAGGTGCACAAGAATGGGGGAGCTCACTAGATAGATATTAGTGCCCCCAGCAGGACTTAGATTATGACAGTAAAGTTCCTATAATAGTGCTTGGATTAGAGACATCAGTTGAAACTTAGTGTAGTTCTCTTGAGTATTTGCATCTTGATGGAGCAATCACCAGATGAGCATTTTAGTGTCAGTCAGACGGCAGAATAATTGAGGATGTCAGTGATGGTCAAAGGTATGCAGTTGTGAGTATGGCAGCCAATAATTCACTTTTGTATGCATCAGTATGGGTCAGAGATTCAGTTGGTATCAATCTCAGTGGTAGTTGTCAGAGTGTAATTTTATGTGATCAAGGTGATTGTTTGACTTTGACAGAGTTAAATATTTCAGCACTAGTGATAGAGAGAATGATATGTTGATTGGATGCAGAGATTTATGATAGGTAGCTCAGGAAGCTGGTGAGTAGAGCAGTTGTGTATTGTAATTTGTAGTTCATGTTGTATATCTAGTCGAGGCAACACTTATCTGATGAGCAGTGTTGAAGCAGATATGAGGTCAGTTGAGTAATTGAGATTTCAACTCATAGGATAGGGAAGATACGTATGGGCACTCCTATGTAGTTTGAACTCTCACATCTGTAGGATTGGAAAGATGCGTATGGGCACTCCTATAGATGCTTGTATCCCACATTGGGAGAGATTTCTGTAGAAGGATATGTTATAGTTCTTTGATACTGAAGTCAAAGAGGGAGAGTGCTCAAGTGGAAGGCATTGATTTTGAGGAAACTTTTGCTCCAATGGCAAGACTTGAGGCTATCAGAATGTTCTTGGTTTTGTCAGTGTACAAGGGGTTCAAGGTCTATCAGATGGATGTCAAATCAGCTTTCTAAATGAAAACTTGAAAGAGGAGGTTTACATAGAGCAGCCTGATGGGTTTTAGCTAAGTGAGGACCCCACTCTTGTGTGTGATTGAAGAAGGCATTGTATGATTTGAAACAAGCTCCAAGGGCATGGTACTCCAGATTGGACTCTTACTTGTGCAAGTTGGGTTTCAAGAAAGGTTTAGTGGACAGTAATCTCTACATCAGAACTGAATAAAGCAGTCAACTTGTAGTGGTTGTGTATGTAGTTGATATCATCTTTAGGGGTCACAAAGATGAGTTGTGCAGAGATTTTGTAATGAGGATGCAAGATGAGTTTGAGATGTCCATGTTGGGTGAACTGTCATTCTTCTTGGGTTTGTAGATTAGTCAGAAGAAGGAAGATATCTTCATATCTTAGTCCAAGTATGTGAGGGAGATGTTGAAGAGATTCACCATAGAGGATTGCAAGCTAGTTATTACACCTATGATGAATGGATGTAAGTTGAGCAAGGAAGATAACTCTCCATCAGTTGACCACACCTCGTATAGGTCAATGATTGGTAGCCTAGTATATCTGACAGCTAGTAGGCCTGACATCTTACAAGTTGCGTGTATAGTAGCCAAATTCTAAGCAGGACCAAAAGAGACACACGTGGCAACAGTGAAGAGAATTTTCAGATATCTAAAAGGGACTAGTGAGTTTGGGTTATGGTATCCAAAGATCAAGAACTTCAGTTTGTCAGCTTTTTTAGATGCAGATTAGGCTAGATATGTGGATGACAGGAAGAGTACCAGTGGTAGTGCATTCTATTTAGAGAGCAGCTTGGTGGCATGGCACAGTAAGAAGTAAGAGTCAGTCTCTCTTTCAACTGCAGAGGCAGAATACATTACATCTACATCTTGTTGTACACAAGTGTTGTGGATGAAGCAGATGTTGAAGAATCTGAGTGTGAAGTTTGAGCAGGTAGTGACATTATATTGTGACAATACTAGTGCTATCAACATCTCCAAGAACCCGGTGATGTATTCTAGAATGAAGCACATTGCTATCTGGTATCATTTCTTAAGAGACAAGGTGATGGAAGGTGAAGTAAGGATGGAATTTGTTTCCACAATAAAGAAAGTGGTTGATATCTTTACTAAACCACTTCCCAAAGATTAGTTTGAGTTCCTTAGACAGAAACTGAGAGTGGTGATTCTTCCCAAGCACTAGGGGGCATTGGAAGAGGGGGAGCAAGTTGTTTGATGTTGCTATCCCCATATTGGACTCAGGGGGAGTCCATTGGTTTCACCCTTTGTATTTGTTGTCAAAGGGGGAGAGAGTTACTCATCGGAGCTTTGGAGTGTATTAGTGATGAGGTGGTTGTTACTCATCGGAGCTTAGGAGTGTATTAGTGATGAGGTGGTTGCCAAAAACTCCAAAGGGGGAGATTGTTATTTTATAGTTGTCCTTGTTGGCAACCCGACCATGTGGCCAGTTTGGGTGACATGGATGAAAATGATGACATGGTAGTGTCCAGTGTCACCGATGAGATAACAGAGCCACTTGGTATGCATGGAATGGTTTGATACATCCTTAGTAGGTGGTGCGAGTTTCTGGGTCAATACTGGTAAAATTAGTCTATTTATGCTCAGAGGCATTTTTGTAATAAAAATAACTTTTTTTGGAAGATCGTTCTTCATGAAAAAGATAGATTGTAATTTACCTAGTCCAGTGCATTTGATTTCGTCACATTCTGATACCGTATAAAGAAGTTACAACATTTGTGATATTCGAGGGCAATTTCGACATTGAAGATGAATTTTTTAAAGGAAGTGTTCTCCATGTAACAATACGACAAAAATCCAACCTTTCCAATGGTTCTGATTTCATCATGTTCCAATTCCGTATGAGAAAGATGCGTCATTAGAAAGGTCTAGGGGTATTTTTGTCTTCTTACATGATTGAGTCTTCTGGACAGTCGTAGAGCATTTAGTGACGGTTCCAACGCATTTCGTTTTATCTCGATCGGATATCGTATGAAAAAGTTATAGGTGTTTCCGTAAAGCCGGTTCGAAAATCCAAACAAAAAATTCATCAGTATGCTCTCGGTGTTGGGTGGATTTTTTGGAATTTATTTTTAAAATTTAAAGGGCTTTTATGTAATTTTGAGATTTTGAAGGTCTTAGTTGATAAGGGGTGTTTAGCACTAGAAATATGAAGGTAGGGGCTTATGTGTATATAAGAGAATCAGAGGGATCCTTAATACACGGCTCAGATTGAGCCACGTTGGTTAGATTCAGATCTGACGATTCGTGTAAGAGCTTGCACTGAAGATGCTTATTCGAGGCTTCTCATTGGTGAAGTGTATTAGATATGATGGTGTGGTGCCTTACCATATTAAGTCTTGATTGTGTGTAGTGCATGTGCATAGAATCTATAAAGAGATTCTCCATATCTTGATCTAAGCCAATCATATCTGATCGATTCCGATCTAACAGTCAAGATCGATGGAGCTTTATTAAAGTTAGCCGACAGCGTACCGTGAAACTCGCTACACCAACCAATCGGTGATCGACAATGCGTCTGACAATGTTAGCGCGTACGTCATGATGACGTCATCGAGATTCAAAACCTATGGTTTAGATCTATTGTCTGCTGGTTTAATCAGACATCTCAGATTAAGAGATACCTTTTGATGAGATCTACGGCCAGATCTACACCTCTGTTGCACGAGTCGCCGGCGTAGCCTACGCCAACCTCTAAAGATTTCATTTTAAGTGTTCTGGTTGGTCCAACTTCAAATGGCCGTATCTCCCTCATCTTAACTCCGATTTGGTGATTCAAGTTGGAGATTATTCATCTCTCTGAGATCTACATACCAGAGGGAAGAAATCAGATAGAGGGGTGACTGAGGTGGTCGAAAAAATGAGTTGAAGCTTGTGGAAGGCTAAGGGTTTGAATGAAAGACTTCCATCCTCTTACACTTCATCCTTAGTCCCCATTAGAGGCTTAAGAAGCTGCTGGAAACCAAGGTAGCAAGCTCTATTGGTTGTTGCCAAGAGAAAGAAAAAGAAAATGGAAGAGAAGAGGAGAAGAGGGAAATAGAGAAGAAGTTTTTCCCTCTCTTTGTGTGTGTTTTGAATGCCTGTCAAGAAAGATTTTCTCAAATCAATTAATGGAGTTTGGTAGTTCTTGGTCAGAATACTATTTCCCCATTAAAGCTTTATTTACAAGGAAGACTAGAAAAGGAGAAGTAGAGAGAGAGAGAGAGAGAGAGAGAGAGAGGAGTATTTGTGTGAATGTGAATTCCATTGTTGCTCTATGAAAGTAAAGACAAGGAGAAAAGAAAGAAGAAGAACAAGAACCTAGAATTTTGTTCTTGTGAGTTGCTTCAAGAAACCCAAGTGCCAACCGGGGTTGAAGCATTGGTGGCATCAAAACAATGTGGTTATGGTCCGTATCAAGTGGAGATCGACATTATTGCATCTCCGACGGTTACTCCTTTCCAAGGTAACCTCACTTTTGCCAAATTTCCATTATTATAAATCATTGTAGACCAGATGTTTGATAAAATGCCTAAGTGATAGTTGTAGTCTATTTGGGGAGAAATTTACATGTATGAGTGCTTCACTATAGGGCATTGTTATATGCCCAACTTTATTTTTTTTAGTGTTCAGTGGGTGCTAGACACAAGGGCTATATGTTCCTTGGTAGTTATAATTACCTAAACCTATTTGCCATGGGTTCGCCCTCTCATATCATTGTGAGAAAATTAAGGTGAAGACCTAGCCATTGTATGTCATTGGTGGAAACTGGGAATCTATTCCCTTGGCTATGGGTGCAGTCATAATTAGTATTGAATAAATATTGAGCTCGATAGTGGGCATTACTTTATGCATGTAGGCAACTGGCTGAAGCACGTATTTCTTGTGTTGTGGATGTGTATGCTCGTATTTGTATTATGGATTGGAGTGCTTGGCTGTAGAATGGGTGTGTACATCTAGTAGACCTGACCACTTGGTGGTGTAGTGTGGATGTGCATACGACTGTGTATGTATGTGACAGTGATTATTGAGGTCTATAAGATAGCTCTAGGCAGCAATACAGGTTATGTGAGTAAGTTCCGTGCAACAGTAAGAATGGTCAGTAGTATACATAGCAGCTCTGGGCAACATCAATAGACTATGCTATTGAAGTGTAAATAGTGATTGCCACATCAGAGGTACTGCTAAAAAATAAAAAAAAATATTTGGCACACTGATTCACCCCCCTCTCAGTGTCAATCGGGACCCAACACAAAGTACCAAGGCTTTTTCAAGAAATTAAAGTAAGAAAGTGCAATCTAGATGAATGAAAGGAAATGAGTACAAGAAGGGAAGTTACCTAAATAATGAAGCTTGCCCCCTTGAGGCCCCTATCTCCATAGGACAGCAAGTCTAGGGACCGTAGGAGATATGTATAGGCAGCCCCACCGCAGTCCCAAGAATCTATTGTGCGAAGATCTCGAAGGAAGTATACCAGACAGATATCCACTCTCCCTCAGAGGTCGCTAAAGAGGTACTGACCCACAGCAAATAGCAAGAAAGAATGGGCCACCTGAGATATGTTACCTGGGTTCACCCCCAAGCCGACTTTCCACCATCGGGCACTGATCTCCCCTAGGCGAATGTGTGTTTGGTAGGCCACAATGGTGATGCCGGTAAGGTCTACAAACTCCTAAACAGTCGGAGCCCTAGGTAGGGTCATGGATCTACCCCCAAATGGAATGCTTTTCAAAGCATAGAAGCACAAGGGAGTGATGGTGATCTCACCAATAGGAAGATGGAAAGAGTACTCGGCCACCATCGCTCTATTAGAGCCCCCACCAGTGCCGGGTTAAACTTCCGGGTCTCCACCAAAACTAATCGGCCCAGACATGTTGCATCAACTGTCTGCTTTACTCTACGAGTAAGCATCTTATGCCATGACTGAACCATGCTCAGATGGCCATACAAGGTCAGGGTAGGTGGTTCCCTCTCCTTATGCTAACAGAAATAAAGAATGCATTAAAAAAAAAACAACAAAACAACAAAAGGCAAAAACAGCATAAAAAGAAAGACAAAGCAAGAGTAAAAGATAATCAAAATAATGAATAAAATGTAAGGACTAACCCAAGAACCCCATATGGAGTTGCAGATGTGATTCCGACTATTGTGAAGGGTCTGCCCGGAGTACTAGTAGGCCAAGCCCTCATCCTTGCAGGAAGGATTGCTGCAACTCTCAAGGTGAACTTCTCCCAAAGTCTTTCTCTTTCTCCTTTCAGCCATATTTTTTAAAAATTGTGCAAAGCCCTAGAAAATTTTTGAAATTGTGAGCAACCCCAGAAAGTTTCTAAAATTGTAAGAAGCCCCAGAAAGTTTCTCAAATTATATAAAAGCACACAAGAATATCAAATTCTCCAAACAACTCCTCCCTCAAGAACAAGATGAAGATCTTCAAGAACTTCAAGAACAAAATAAAGATCTTCAAGAACTTCAAGAACAAGATGAAAATCTTCAAGAACTTCAAGAGAAAAATGAAAAACTCCAAGAACAAGAAGGAAAACTTCAAGAAAAACCAGAAAGCTCCAAGAACTCTAAACTCACTCAGAAAAGTTAGAATGAAGAATGAACAAGGGAGGGGACCCATTTTATACAAAAAATTTGTTCTTCCATAAAAATAAAAATAAAATATATATAATAATAATAATAAATTTTTTAAAAGATTCCAAATCAAGCATCATAATTCAAGTCAAATTCCAGATCAAAGGAAAAAAGCAAAATCCCAAATCAAAGAACCAAAGATCAAGAATCAAGGAAAAATCAAGAAACAATTTCATTGACCAGGCCCCAGGTGGTCCACTTTCATTGACTCGGCCCCAGGTGGCCCAATTGCATTTACTTGACCCCATGTGGTCCAATTTTATTGACCTGACCCCAAGTGGCCCCATTGCATTTACCTGGTCCCCAGGCGGCCCAATCTCATTGACCTGGCTCTGGCTTTGCCCCTCTTTAGCTATGGAACCATCATTTTATTTTGATTATTTACTTTTCAACCATTCCCCTAAAGCCAAGTAGAAAAGCCCTTGTAAGAGTACTCTCTGGTCAAGTAGGGAAGCTCATATTGTTTATGGTGCATCCCTCGGGCTAAGTAGAGATATCTACTTGTGTGCCTCTCTCTAGCTTTTTTCCCTTTTATTTTATTTATTTACTTTTCAACACTTTTTATTTCATCACTTTTATTTTCATTTATTTGCTTTTTAATTGCATGGTTTGAGTATTTAAATTCCTAGATGTGAATGGTTAGGACGCTTTTAGATGCACTTGTGTTAGATCGGTTGTTACATCCGTGCCCTAATCCGATCTAATTTGAACTGTTATGATAGGCCTCAGATCAAATGATCCGAAGTACGACTGGGTTTTGGCTTATGGCTGCACATTGTCGAAGGGGTAGAGATAACCCCACATGTTCGTGCATTTCATGCCTCTCTAACTGGAGGGGATTCATACCTTCCGATCCCAGACAGTAAGTGACTCGAATCCCCACACTTGATTTTCGAAACGCATCATAATTGCCGAAAAGCCTTGGGCATGTCCAAGGGCAACCACCCTTGTGAGACCAACCCTGGGATAGCAAGCTGTCAGGACAGCCACCAGAAACAAGTCACTGGAAGCAGCCTGGGCATGAATCCGGTGCCTGTTTTCAATGGGTCCACTGGCTACTATCGAGGTTTCGATGCCGGTGGGTCCTGCCACTCGCATCATAAATGGTTCTGGATGATCCCAAATTATCCACCAGATCTTCCCCTTGATGTGAACACCTTATGGACCCAATTATGCATGTCCTCGTGCCCTAAAACTCGTTTTAACTCGATTGGTTCAAAAGAAGCCAAACAGACCATAAGGGCCAACTTAAGTTATAAGTTGGGAAATGAGGATTCATTTCCTCATTTACCTTGTGCCTAACATAGGAGGGGAGAGAAAGAAGAGAATAAGGAAGAAGAAAAGGAAGGAGAAGGGGATTGAAGGCCTACCTTGGTGCCAACTACCGCCTTATTGCCAGAATCGCTGCCGGAGGTAAGTACAACCTCCCATGCCACTCTCTCTCTTCATTTTGACCTAGATAAAGCTAGGTATAGATGGAATCTTGGTGTACACACCATGTTAGGGTTGTAGGATGGGTGTTCTACCCTCCCGGTGTTGTTGTCGAGCTCGAACCAAGCCCGGTGAGCTCCGGCAACAGTTTCGATCGTTCGATCAACGTATCTCCTAAACGGCTTAGTGGAATATTGGGATTTTCTTGGCTTAGAATGATGCTATAAACATCTCCTATAAACTCCACAGAACAAATCCCGGTGATCAAGCCTGAGTCGGAAAGTCCCAATTCGAGTTGGTCCTTTCTGTGTCTACCAGAAATATGGCACAGGAAGCACTGTAGCTATTTCCGGTGGGTTGTTTTTGCTGGATAAATGAGCCTAATGTGCTATCTGTCACCTCCATCAGAAGCATGACTGATATTTATGGTGGAAATGCCCTATTTTCGATCGGTGTTTCTGGTGACAGTATTGTCACCTAAGAACTGTGTCTGTACCCTTTGGGGGTGACCTATGTGGGTCCCTCCCGATGTTTTTAACACGTACTGATGTACGATTCCCTTGTGTCTAGGACAGTGATGCGCACATGCCCTGAAGTCAAAATTGAATTGATTGATCGGTGGTCATACTTGAACCCAAACACAACCGATCATAAAATAGGTGAGGGATGGACTATGTTTATTTTTGAAATGTTTATTATTTATTAAATTACTCACATGCTTAGAATTATATGTTTAATTGAAATTGTCATTTTACGATCATGATATGAATTGTATGGAATGTATGGATCCGGTGTGACCAAGTTGGTACCAGTACCATGATCACCGTATGTATGTTGGATGTGTGTGTGTGTGAGATGGAATCCGATGTGGCTGAGGTGGTACCGGTGCCGTTATTACCATATGTATGTTGCATTCATGCATTGATTATGTGCATTAGAGTTAGTTGTAGTCACGGGTTACACTTTGTGGCCAAGGTCTCGCTGGTATCGTGTACCCCGGGATTATATTTGGAAATGGATACACTTCGTGGCTGAGGTCTTGTCGGTGTTGCGTAGTCCATACTCAATTGCTATTTGTATGCTAGATTAGGTAAACGGTCTTGGGTTTCACTTTGTGGTCAAGATCTTGCTGATATCATGTACCCGGGACTGTATTTGGAGATGGATTACACTTTGTGGCCGAGATATCTCTGGTATTGTGTAATCCATACTAACTGTATCATTATGAAGGCATGTAGTATATATGTGGTTAGGTATCACTCCCTATGCTACGCACCCTTACCAATATGGGTTGAGGTGTTGGATAACCCATTGTGGTATGTTTGATGAGCCTTTCCAAAGTGCCACTCCCGTGGTATGATGTGATTATTATCGGAAGTGGGAACTTATCTGGCTTGGCCAATGTGTTACCTATGCCATGACTGCCAGGAGGGGGTTATCAGAGGTTTACTGGATGACCCATGGATGCATACGGGGACCGATAGGCTTCTAATCACGACCAGGGTTTGTATCGCTGCATAGTCGATGTCATTTTTGAGACAAGGGATACAACCAATGCACTGTTGTAGCATTTACTAGACTTAGTTTTTATTGTTAGGTGGATAATAAATAAATGAACTACATCACGAGCATTATGGATTATGTGTTTAATTTTTGTAATCATGTATCATAAATTACTGCTTCTATTGACTTGTTTGGATGTGCTTGACCCCACCGCTCATTAAGCGAGTTAGAAAGCTCACCCCACGTATACACCCCTTTTTAGATGATGATGCAGGTATCGTGGTGCTGATGGCGGGTGATCTAATATCTTTTGGGTTGGAGTACGGTGTGAGCGACTGGTGGATGCCAGAAGCTGAGGAGCACGACCAGGACTGTGCTTGTGACCACTCCAAAGATCTGGGCACTGTTTTGACAACGTTTCGTTTCTGCTGTTTCTCAGTTTCTATGATTTTTTGTTCCCAGAAATGGAGAAACAACCTAAAAAGTGTTTGATAAAGTTGTTCTGTTTCACCTGTTTATAAATCAAAATTTATGTCTATTTACAATTTTAGAAGCGATTTTGACGAAACAAGTTGGACTTGTTTTGTTGTTTTTAGAAACAAATTTGAGAGAAAAAAAAGCCTGTTGTGCCCGATAAATCTCTCAACTTAAACCTAAAAGGAGGCCACCGAACCCTCTCTCTCTTTTGGGCATCCAATGATACTATTGGGTTTTTTAGTAGCATTATATTTGCAAAAAACTTTTCGAGAAACAAGTTTATCAAACACCAAAAAATCTATTTTTGTTTTTGAAAACGTGAAAAGCCGTTTCTGTTGTTTCTAGACACAGAAATAGTAGAAACTTTATCAAACGGTGCCCTAGTGTCTTACCATGGATGACGCTTTTGGGTTTTGATGCCAACACATATTTTGCAATTTTCAAAACTTATAGATGCAAAGGCGAATTGAGATTTATATAAAATAACACAAGTCCATCCAGTAGAAGTAGAGTCAGCATCAATAAAAGTGTCACAAAGTACAATTGGTTGATTCTCAAATGGCAAGGCCTCGTAATCAGTAGGGGATATTCAGGATGCAAGAAAGATCATTCATCCAATTAAAGATAAACTGGATGGTTGATGTGACGACCCAAGAATACGGCAAGTATCAAACCCACGCTGGGAGATTGGTGAGGTGTGCCCACCAAGAATACGATAAGTATCACGGGGTTTGGAAGATCGGTGAGGGTGTGCAAACTTTAATCTCATATCGTCTAGGGAGAGATTCTTGGACTAGTTAATAACCTCTAGCCTCTTTAACATGGCACAACGCGTTTTAAAGCCTTGAGATCCATGGGCCAAAGAGAACAATATTGTGCAAGGTTAATGGGGTTGTGGCTTTACAAATAGTATCAGAGCGGACCCCGACAGCGTGTGGGGCTAAAGGGGGGAAGTGTGACGACCTAAGAATACGACAAGTGGTTGAGGGTGTGCAAATTTTAGTCCCACATCTACTAGAGAGAGATTCCTGGACTAGTTAATAACCTCTAGCCTCTTTAACATGGCACAACGCATTTTAAAACCTTGAGGCCCATGAGTCAAAGAGGACAATATTGTGTAAGGTTAATGGAGCCAGGGCTTTACAGTTGAGATAAGGGAGGGAGCAACATTTTGAAAGAGACATCTATTATAAGCATGATCCAAATGAAAATATATAAAGTGGTAGCCGATATGGATAAAATGCAGTTTTTATCAGCTAGGGACATGAATGATGTTGTCACTATGGAATTAAAAATATCAAAGATAGAAGAAGGTGCCATGCATGCATATATATGTACTCTTAGCATTACATAAAGGATACAAAGGATCAATATTGATGAACTGAGAGATCCTATCTTTAGTTGCAATACCATCACTAAGCACCTTCCAAAGAAAAAGCTTAAACTATCGGATGATTGAGATTAAGGGTGTCAACCGGTCGGGCCGGTCCAATTTTGGTTGGGCTTAATCGGGTTTGAAGACTTTCAAAGGCTACACCGTGTCCGCCCATTTAACTAATCGGGCTTAGTTATTGAGGGCATGGTACACTTTATATCCGGTCGGTCAGCCTTGGGCTATAATCGGGTTACCTTAATCGGGCTTTAGTCGGGCCTTAACTAGGCTACAGACATGTTTAATGTCAAACAAAATTTAACCGGTTTTTAAACGGACCCTCTTTAAAATGTGCTCTTATATTCCGACCCACTCATGCAAGCCCAAAAAAATGAAAATAAATCAATAAATGATACCAAATATAACCATTATTTAAAATGTGAACATGTCTTTACTTTTTAGTTTATATTCTTTAATTTGGGGGGTAAAATAGGTATTCTAAATCATTAAAGGGTCGGGCCAAGTCGGTGCACAATAGGCCGGTCTCGGTCGGACATTATTCGGTCGGTCTCGGTCGGGCGGCCGACGGTCCAAGTAGCAAAACCGAGACCGACCATTTATAAACGGGCCGGGCTCAAGCCCGACACATTTAATAAATGGTCCGGGCCGGGCCGGTCTATAAATGGTCGATCCCGATCGATTTAGTCGGGTCGGTCCACGAATTGAAACCCCTAATCGAGATGATGACCTCGAGGCGTGTGCCTGGATGCTCTTGGTCATCTGATGCTTACCATACCACCGCATTCACTGCAGAGAATAACCACTCCCTGTTACCACACATTTTTTTCCTATGGCCCTCACAAGTCGTTTCCACTCTGAAAAAAGGTGAGAGCCTCAATGAAGAAATAGGTGATGCCAAGAAAATTCGAACCCAAATAAGACAATTCCCAAGGAGCTTTACCACACAAGTTTCATCCCATCAAACACCCAATTTGGATCAAGAGGCAGCGCAAGCTATCATTATTTAAAAAGGACAATTAATGGGGTTTTTGGATGCAAAATTGGAGTTGCAATTTATTTAGTTTTGATTATTCCTATCAAAGGATTCACAAAGGGCCTAACAACTATGATTAATAAAGCTCATCTTATGCTCTCCTTACCCCTGCAGATTCCAAAGTATTGGTCCTTGGTCGCCTGGTGAATTTCCAATGGTACGGTACAACCGGTGTAGACTGTTATCACTTCACGGTGCTCAATGGCTCTTCTCGGACTCCCAAGTCTCAGAGCTTCCAAGTTTTAGAGCAATGGCGCGAGGAGCAGCTACGGCTATTCCGCTAACTTCCGCACTTCTTCCTTGCCAAAAAGGTCTCCATAGATAGGCTTCACGCAAGCTTTCTATTTTGCATTAATTTCTTTTTTCTCCCTCGTTTTTCTGTTATGCTTTCTGCAATTCAGAGATTTACGTACTCTATACTCATCTGGGTATCGATTATCATGACTGAAACAGGGTTCCCAGGAGCCCGGAAATCAACCCGTCGCCTTCAATGGAGAAAACGAGAGGTGGGTCTGCTTTTCAGTTGGCTTTCTAGTTGTTTCATTTATTTTTGTGGTATGGAGAACAGATAGTACTGGGAGAGACTAAACTTGAATTTTTTTTTAAATTTCCTGTGGAGCTAATTTTGTGGTATTGGGGGGGGGGGGGGGTGAGGATATGGCATGAAATAGAGAGGAACAGCGGGGTAGGAATGGTGTAATGGACCCAAATAGTTCGGAAAAGGCTTATCTAGTTGAGTTTGAGTGAAGTGAATAGGGAATAGGGACTTCTCAGAGGCATAAACCCTAAACCCTAGACCCTATGCACTATGAAATAACAGTTTCATTTGCAGTTTTTATCATGGATAAGTGGATATTTTGTTTGCTATATAACAAAACCATTGAAATGCTTGCTTTGTTTCTTAGACTGGCAGATAACCATGTGAATACTTCTGAAAATGATAAACTATTTACAGAACCCTCTTGTATCACCTAAGAAAAGGTGAGCCTAGGGAGTGGAAAAGAAAGGAGAAGAAAGGAGGGACCAGTTTCCACAGTATAGTCTCATTGAGAGCATAATTGTGAGAGAGAATTTGAAATTATTTTTGTATTTCAAGATAAATGAACTTGGAAAAATGATTTTTTTTTTTTTATAACCTTGTAATCATGAAAATGCTAATAATTTAAGGACAGATTTTCTGGACCATTGTTGTTATCTCTTTTGTTTATGTCGCAGAGAAAGCTTTCACTGAAGGCACTGATTGAGTTTAAGCCCCCTCCTTATTCACTGGTAATATTGAAAAATGCTCATGTTTTTACTGTTATAGCATCATAGAAAACTTTTGCACAGGGAATCTGTTTACCATCTATAACCACAATGAAACATTCTTTTCTTGTCTACCTCTGAATTTTAATGTTAAATGTGGCAGAATTCGTTGGAGCCATACATGAGCCGTGAAACTCTAGAGTACCACTGGGGGAGGCACCACAGAGGTTATGTGGAGAACCTAAACAGGCAGATTTTGGGAACTGAGTTGGATGGTTTGAATTTGGAGGATATCATAATTACATCATACAACAAGGGCGATGTACTTCCTGCTTTCAACAACGCAGCACAGGTACATTTTCCTTGCCATTGTTGTTTGTATCAAGGTTGACTCGTCTCGATCTTGATGGGGCTGTGGAGTAGGTCTTAAATTAAGAGCTAGATGTTTCTGGCTATTGAAACATCAACTTAGATCATCTTCATTAGCCAGCTATTTAAATGCAATTACAGTCCATGTTTTCTATGAAAGTCGTAAGATACTGAGATTGATTATAGATTTATATTTCGTGAGTCATATTTCAAGGCTCTGGCCTTTAATACGCCCAAAGATCAGCATCATTTCAATCAGCGCTGGAATGTTTACTTTGATTTGAACAATCTTTTGGCGTATCAATGTGGATTTGTTTTTTTATTTTCCTTTGGTTATGATCCCATTCTGATTGAAGGGGTGGTTAATTCCCAAATTGGTGATCTTTATCTTATGCCCTTCTGCAGATCTGGAATCATGAGTTTTTTTGGGAATCAATGAAACCAGGTGGGGCTGGTAAACCATCTGGAGATCTTCTAGAACTAATTGAAAGAGATTTTTGCTCTTACGAAAAATTCATCAATGAATTCAAGTCAGCAGCATCCACACAGTTCGGTTCTGGTTGGGTTTGGCTTGCCTGTGGGTAGCTAACATCTGTTCTCAGTTTGTATGTTTAACATTGCTTAGTTGATGAGCTGTATTCATATTTTTATGTTGATCTATTAATTTATTTCTGATTTGGTGATCCTGATATAGCTAGTTAGTCTTGACACTGAGTAGCTTATGGCATCCCACCCATTCCACTGCAGATAAGGCAAATAGACTCGATGTGGGAAATGCTGTAAACCCTTGCCCATCAGAAGAGGACAAAAGGCTTGTGGTAGTAAAGAGTCCCAATGCAGTGAATCCCCTTGTTTGGGATTACTTGGTGAGTATACAACTACGACAACCTTATACTGTCACTTTGCCTTGTTCGAGAGTCACAGATCATACATACCTGAATCCTTACTATTTTGGAGTTTTCATTACATTATCGTATCATTACTATATCATATCATATCATATCTTTTACATGAATCTCATACATTATTAGTGGTTTGGTTTTTGTTACAGCCCCTTCTCGCCATAGATGTTTGGGAGGTAAATTCTCTGTCAGAACTCTGGGAAGAGGGAAATGTAATTGTGGTTTTAGTGCATATATTTATTTGGTTTTTGGTGCACCTTCTGTTACTAAACTTATTATCTTGATGGATTTTCGCTTGTCTGGACAGCATGCTTATTATCTTGATTATCTGGTGAGTCCTTATCAACAGGAATTCAGCTTAGCTTGCTATTCACGACAGTAACTTTTGCACCCTTATATTGGATACTGTATGTGATCTAACAATTTGATTTTTGTTTTTTTTTCTTCTAAAAGAACTGCCGTGATGATTACATATCAGTTTTTATGGACCACCTTGTATCATGGGAAGTGGTTAGCTCAAGATTTGAGATGGCAAAGGCTCGAGTAGCTGAGAGAGAAAGGGAAGAAATAAGGAGGAAAGTAGAAGAAGAAGAGAACTTTTTGGACAGTGAAGCTGTAGAGGTGTACTTGGATAGTGAGAGTGAAGATTCAGAAGTTGAATGACCAATACATTTGATGAACCAGAGACACTTTCTGCATACCTTGCTTCAGCATTTTCAAAACTAGGGATCAAGAATTTGATAATAGAGGAGATTTTGAGCAGCGGCCGTTTTTCATTTAGTATTGTAACCATGAGATGGCTTGTCCATTCAGTGTTGGTATCCTTGTAAACTTCAAAACAGAGACTGTAAGCTTAATAAAATGCACCTTGGCATCCCATGGAGGATGGAGCCTTTAGGAGCCCGGCCAGACGGGGGGTGGGGGGGAAGCCAATCCCCTTGTAATTTTCAAGGGAAATGCTACTTATCAGGAGCAAAGTGAGCAAAATTTTGCCACAAAAGCTACTCTTTGGAAGACTAGTCCAAAATTCAAATGATGCATTGTTAAATGAAAGCCATAGGTGTCAATAACACTAGCCATAAGGGCAATAATCCATTTTCTATTTTTGTAACCCAAGCGTAAAATTGAGGAAATCCATGCATTGATAGCTTATTTTTAGGTTATGAAAAGAAGATTTCATCGAGAAGAAATGATATTACATCATTGTAGGAGTTAAGGTTAAAGAAGTAAGATGGTTTGCAATGACCTAAAAAGCTGTAAGTCTCATTAGTAGTACCACATCCATAGTGGGCCTAGGACAAAAAATGGGTTAGACAAACAATTATGTACTTCCAAAAGGGGGGAAGGGGTGAGGGAAGTCATTCAAAGGCAATGTTATGGTGCTATAATAAAAAAATTAAGTGTTCAAGCTCAACAGAATCACTCCAAATTGCCTTGATACTCCATCCTGCATTGATAGCTTGCTTTACGTTCATGAGAAGCCCCCTCCCTAGTGCTTGTCATCATATAGAGTCAGCATTTAATGAGATACCATTATCTTAAACAATGAGACAAGTAGCCTTTAATGAGATGCCATTATTGTGTGGAGTGAGTTAAACTGGTTGGGGATGGATGTGTTGCATGCTTGAGCAGTCCATTGTTTCATAAGATGTTGTAGAAGAAAGATGAAGCAAACTGAAGAAGAAGAAGAAGAAGTTTTTTTTAGTATAACAACATTCTCACTTTAAGAGTTGTATCAAGATGCCAAATTGTTTGCCATATTGGGTTAGTAATATAATGGTGATCAACAAAGCTGAGAAAACGATGAAGTTCCTGAAGAGGTGGGAGTTCATATAAATATATCTATGGAATCTGCAATGGGAATGTAAATAAAGAGGATAACATCCATTTATATATGGAGGTATTTGGAGGCCACCAATGTCTAACATGGGTTGCTTTCCACTCATGAGAAGAGGAATAAATTCAGCAACAGTAGAAGGGGCAGCTAGTGGTTAAGAATATGGCGCCATCGGATGCGAGTAGCCAAGAATCCATGGGTTGGGTCAATCTACGGATTAATAGAACAACTATGGCCAACTCAGATGAAAAGTCATTTAGTAAGGTTGTTTTTAGGTAGGAGAAATGTCATTCATTAGAAACATCCAAAGAGGGACCAGTTACATAATAAACCTCTCTTAGCAAACCGCTAATGAGCCAGGGGTCATTACAAGGAAACTCAATTACAATAGAGGAAGAGAGCACCTTAGACCTCTCAAGTTTCACCATACCCAAATACACTCTGTCATTCCTCTATGTTTTACCTTTTGACACCCCAAGAACCTCCTTTTCTAACCCACCACCTCCAGATGATGACCCAAATGAACCAGATCCCTCAGAATACCCAACCTTCCCCTTGAAATCTTCAGTAATATTTCCATTTGCACTGTCATTGGTCATTGTGAGTCTACTTACAGAAGAGACACACTCCCAGTTCTCTTGTACCAATATGGAATCATGTACCCATGGATGAAATTCCATCCCTCTTATCCTTACCTCACCCTTTTCACCATTGATCAATTCTATGGGTTTCTCAAAAGAATTCTATGTTTTCTTCTTGAACCTTTTTGTTGTTGATCATATTGCCCTTTGCTTCCCAGTCACCCTCCTTCATTCCTATCTCATCCGTTGCCTACATGATCACCTTGCTTTCCCAATTGAACAACAGTACTTTGCAAAACTTCTCCGAGAATTTCAACTCATTCAATCCTGGTTACAGTTCCTCTCCCCAATTACTGAAGACTATGCCACCATCATTTTTCATCAAGAACCCGACCACCTTCATCTAGCCTTCATTGATCCTCTCCTCTCTAATAACCATTACCTAGCCTTTTCTCCTAACTTTTCCCTAATCTGCTCACCCCTTATGATCTCTATGTTACACGGGCATCTCATCCAGAAGAATGACTCAATTTCTAGATAATGATGTGTGAGACCAATAATGTGGACCCATCTACTATTCTATCATACCTGCTCGGCCTACTAACCGCATGACTGAGGTCCAAGAACTAGACATCGCTTGTCTGATAGCCATGCACCACGAGTTTTTGCTTGGGGATAATTTCCTCCAGGACAGCCAATGGGAAAGTGACAATGGTCCTGACATTGATTAAAGCAGGAATGATTAAAGTGTTTTGCTATGTGTGTCTTTTCTGTTTTGTTTTTAGTTCGAGATTGTAATACGTTTAAGTCCGTTAATTATTACATGCATTATTGTACCTACAGGATTGTAAGTGTGTGAAGTCTGTATGGACTTATGATGTTGTTAAGTCTAGGCTTAGTCTATAAATACTGATTGAGATGGACATGTCTGCCTTCCCAAGGATGTTCCAATTCAAGCAAAAGACTCTCCCAGATAATCAACTTTTGCGATGAGCAAATTGGTTCTCTAAATGGTCTTCCACTGCCAAGCATCTTAAAGGACGATATAATGTGTTAGCCGATTTTCTTACTAGACCTCCCAAGTTTCACCATACCCAAATACATTCTATCCTTTCTCTATGTTTTACCTTTGATACCCCAGGAGCCTCCTCTTCTAACCCACCACCTCCAGATGATGACCCAGATGAACCAGATCCCTCAGAAGACCTATGTCACACCCCGTTCATGCAGAATTGGACCGGTGACCGGGTTAACTCCGGTTAACCTTAACCGAAACCTGCCTGGATCATCTGATACAGTACCCCACCACAACATACCCACATCTAAGATAAGTGTTCAAAAATTTTGCGGAAGACTTAAATTACCTGTAAATATCCCCAATATACTTGATACCCAAATTGTAGTATATAACTAAGTACATGAGGGCCCGCAGGCATGATATTTACACAAAAAGAATAATAATTACATATCAAGTACACAAAAGGGGAGGTCATCAAAAGAATCAAAAAGCAAAATCCTGCATGGTGTCATTACTGCAGTCCCACAGCAGAGCCCTCGTACATGCAATCAGCACCGTGCTCATACTCCTCGGGAACCCACCAATCCTCAACAAAAAACTCGACAGTGGGGCCTGACTCCTGATCTTCAGGCGGGTGACCTGTAAAATCATCTAAAAGAGGTGTGTACGTGGGATGAGCTCACTAGCTCAGTAAGTGAAAAGAAAGACCACACAAACAGCCACATCCATATGCACTATATGCTATGCAATTCATTTTAAATCTTATCCACCTAAACAACATTATTAAGTCTTAGGTTATGTGCTACTTACAATCACAGTGCGTGTATGCCCCGAGTATGAGCCGCGAACTCCATCCGGCGATATGCCCATAGGGTTGTCGAAAAAGGCTCACCGTGAGTACTCAGAAAAGTAAAGCATGTCGACTACTGGCTCTCAACATAAAAGTAAATGACAGAAAAGTAAAGGTGCTGACCCCAGTAATTTAAAAGCAGTACGATTAGCCCTCTTGAATATACCACTGAGGTTGCCAACTATCCTAATGACCAGCCGGGCATATGTCTAACCGCCACAGTGACCCGACAACCGCGACCACTGCTTCCCCCTAAGTGATAACCCAACATCTCAACCCCTGTTGGGAAGGGTCGTAGCACATGGAATGATAATCCTAAACCGCATGCTCCTATTTGACAAAGTACGATTGTATAGTGCCACCGCGTCCCATAC
Source organism: Macadamia integrifolia (assembly GCF_013358625.1). Lineage (NCBI taxonomy): Eukaryota > Viridiplantae > Streptophyta > Magnoliopsida > Proteales > Proteaceae > Macadamia > Macadamia integrifolia. The sequence goes on along the minus strand of NC_056564.1, from coordinate 12,008,855 downwards.
CATGGGCCACCAATGCACTCGTTTCCAAGCCAACTACGGCGTCTCGTCTAATAATGCATCATGCACAGTAATCTGACCGTTCATCATATAAGCACATCAATCATTTAACATTGATAATGTAAAGCACAACACACATATCATAAATCATTTGTTAAGAATGCACAAGCAATGCGTGCGAACGGCATACGAGGATGACTACTCTACACATAATTTACATGATGACATGGCTAGTCTAGATACAATTTAATGATGCAAAAACAAGCCTAAAAATAAATTCAAATGTCCTCTCCCCACTTACTTGTTGGGTACAAAAGCTCACGTTCAGTACGGGTGAGATCCGGCGTGAGAAACGTAGCTTCTAGTGGAACCTATCATAAGCGAATGGGGTTAGCATTTCACTACCTTGGGGTCAAAACTAATAAGGTTTGATGTTTAAATCATGTTTAAAATCATAAAAAAGGGTTGCCCGTCCGTTTTGGGTCCATTCAGGCTCAAAAATCCGGCTAGGGGGCCAACAGGTGGGCCAGACAGCCCACCTGTCTTCGCCCATCGGTCTTCACAGGCAGGCCGGATAGCCCACCGGTTCAACCGATAAGCCCACCGGTTCAACCGATAGGCCCCCTCAGTCGGGTGGGTTCGCCCACTAGTCCTCGCCTGCCTGTGGGGACTGAGGCATTGCCCTAACAGGCAGGCGGCTTCCCCCGTCGGTCTTCGCCCACCTATAGGGGCAAAAATTTGCTTTCTTCTTTGAAACGTTCCTCAACCTTGGAAAAACCAAATGGGATTGTTCTAATCACATTTTCCACACATCCAAGGTCTTATCAGATGATTCTAACCTAAATCTAAGTTAGATTTGAAGATTGAAAAGCAATTTTACCTTTTTTGCTCAAGAACTCTTCCAAAACCCCAAAATCACCTCTTAACTCAAGGAATCACCAATGCTTATCAAATCTTGTAAACACTTCTTTAAACCTTCAAAATCAACACATAGACCATCTATTAAACCTTAGATTCATCATCTCAAGTGGGATTTACAAGATCCCAAGGAACTCTACCCAAATCAAGGGTTTCACTTGGGGTTTGGTGAAAGTTTAAGAAGTATAGCTTTCGCTCACCTCAAATCGTAGGTCTCTTATTGGGGATCACTTTTCCGGTGCCGGAATGAGAAGATCAAACATCGGCGTCGCTTAAAATCATTTCTTCCTCCTTTTTCTTTCCCTTTCTTCTTCTTCGTTCTCTTTTTCTTCCTTTCTTTTCTCTCTCTTCTTTACTCTTCTCACCAACTCTTTAATGCATTAAATGAGAAAAAGGAAAAGACATAATAAGTACTATTTATACTAGAGAATATCTAGTAGCCACATGGGTGGGTCACACAGGTGAGCGGGTTCGCCCGCCTATGACCGCCCACCTGCTGGTCAAAACTTAGCCAAACTATTGAGATTTCGATGGAATTCGACTCTCGGCATTTATCTCACTCTCGATATGAGATATATAATACGTATACACTCTAAGATACGGCTACATACCAGAATTACCCATACATGGCCTTATGATACGTGCATGTACACAGCTTGGGTACACCCGTCTCCTCTGGCACTGACTCGGACTTGTCTGGCCAACCTGTGTTCAAAGTCACCCTTGTTATCATGGTCCATAAGGAACCCGCCTTAACCCTCTCTGGTTCGGGTCCTGCATGGTTAAACCGGGTCAACCATGTAATTAAACCAAGTTTTAAAAGTAGGGTATCACAACCTATCCAACCGGGAAACCAATAACAAAGAGGGAGCTGGGGGACTCATCATCATCAAGACTAAAGAGGGATTCAATATTAGCATCCTCAAAGATTCCTTGTTCCTCTGGAAGTTGAAGAGAAAACTGATGAAGCATGTGAACCAGCTTAGACCTGTTCTTTTGTAAATGTTGTTGGGGGCAAGCCTTAGAAAAATGTCCTTTTTGTCCACAAATATAACAAAGATCAGAAGCCTTACCACAAAACTTCTTTCGATGGAGAAATTTTCATCGTTTCTGGGGGGCGATGAAATCTGGACTTTTGCAACAAAGTTTGTTTCACGACGACTGAAATGGAAGTTGCACTCCGCAAATGAAGATGAAAGGAGTACAATATCATCCACAACTAAGCAGATTTTAGCATTAAATTAGAATTTACATAGGAGATGATCTGTTGAGAATCACTTTCGAAAATCACGATGTCCACCCTGCGGACACAATTCTAAGCATAGCAGAGCAAAGGACAATAGCCTCAGCAACTGAAGGGGACGAGAAGGTGATAGGCTGGGCAGAAGCAACTAAAACCTCCCCAATATCACCCTTTTCCCATGAAGCCAATAGCTTCCTTCTTTTTTACCTTGAGCACAATAACATCAGAGTTAACTTTAACACAACCGGATGGGGGGGGGGGAAGACCAACCACTTGGAGCGCAAGCAAGTGGGGGCTAAAAATGGCACTGACAAGCTGTGGACACTTGACCGATCAGCAAAGGCACTTTGAGCTTTCCAAATAACCTCCTCAGGGGAAACTGAGATCTTGTTATGAACATACGCATTCCTAGCCTTCCAAAGCTGTCAGCATAGGAAGGAGGCAAGGTCGGCCACAAACTTGGAATGAGGCTGGGAGGAAGGGGGGAGCACTTGCCAAGATTCAATCCAATTGTCCAAGCCAAGAGAATGATCAACATTAGTCTCGATCGATAGAGAAGAGCCAAACCAGGCAGCTTTAGCAAAAGGACAAGAGATAAGAACATGTAGAGGCGTTTTCAAAATATTACCACACCTAGCACAGGATGAGTCTAGCCGCATACGCCTACGATGAAAACCTTCCCTAGCTGCCACCCCATCAGCACAACATCGCTAGAGGAAAGAGTGGATCTTCGGGAGAGTTTTAATCCTCAAAATAAACTACATGTATTGATATATACAGGTGCATGCATATCACTATTAGGCATGTGCATAGGTATATACATACATGCATGGCTGAATCTGTTTTTTGTGCAAGGTCCCCTATGAGGCTAACCCTAATGTTCACTTAAAAATGGCAGGGTAGTAGCATTATTTACATACGTGATGGAAACAATAAGAAACAAACCTATTTTTGATGAGATTTACATCCTCAACTACTGTAAGAATCTATACAAGATGCCAAACAGAGCTCGACAACAAGCAAGTATATATAGAAAGTAAATTAAAATGAACAATAATATGCTAGTAACCAGCCTTTAAAGTGACAATCAAGGCAAAGAAAATGCAACATGATTAGAGGCAATCAAGCATAGCTAAAGGTATACATTCATGATGATGCAACCAAGCCTCAGCGCCTTTGGTCTATTAAAAACCAAAGCATTAGAAAAGACAAGGAAAGCCTCCAATGGGTCAACCACAGATGAAGGATGTCCCTAAGCAGAGCCATGAGGGGGAGGAGAGTCTGAAATCAAGGTAAGAACTTCATCTGCACTTGTGTTCACATTAGCATCCACAAGATAAAGGCGGGATGGAGACTCTAAAGCATCTGGAGTTCCTCATCTTCCAAATCTCCTAGACCAATATTGTATGAGATGTAAAGAACCTTACTGCTCCTTATTCAATCTAAGCACCTTCCCTCATCTTAGAATCCACTCAAAAAAAGAAAGAGGAGATCTAGAAGCAAACCTCTAGCTACACAGGAAACAAACCATGCTTCTTGTGCTAAGGGGCATTAAAAAAAAAGTGTTCCACTATCTCAATGACTTGCCCACACTTGGGATAAAGCTTAGATGGCACAATATTCCTTCTCTTAAGGTTCACCAAAACTCCAAGGGCATTCAACCAGACCTTCCAAAGGAATAGCTGGACTTTTTTTTTTTGGGGGGGGGGGGGGGGTGGGGTGTCTTAGAGGCCCAAATAATACTCCATACTTGTTTAAGAATGCACGAAATCCTCTTGGCGAAGCTGAATGAAGTAGGAGCCATATATGATCCCAATCTGTAAGTAGATTTGATTGAGAAAGTGCCTGTATTCCCAAACAAAACATAAGCTATCATGCACATCCTCAAGGCTGAGCAGAATCTTGAGATAGCCTCCACCTTAAGGGGATCAAAGATCATTCTCAACTTATCAACTCTCTGACGACCAAGAGATGGGAAATAAGATCTACCACCCACCAGTTAGAATAGTCTTAAGGATCTAGGAGATCGGAGCTTATACCCTTCAGATCCAGCACCCAAGGGTCATTTCAGATCTGAATAGAGCTCACATCTGCTACTACCCACTAGATGCCTTTCATCAAAAGATTCCTACCACTCAAAATACTCCTCCAAGCCCATGATAGATTCATTAGTTGAATCCCTAAATGGAAAACTTTAGGAAATATAAAGAGTTCAACTTAGGCTGAAATCACAAAAATGGACTGAAACTCTAACTGTTGTCTTCAGCCCAGGATATGGTTACAACCCTTCTTTTTTTTTTTACCAAAAAATAAATATCGGACAGGTTGCAGTAGCTTGATGCAATGGTAAAACGTTGAGCTACCAGTGATTATATTACTTTTAAGTCTGAGATATCCACTTGTCCGTAAAATGTTGAAGTTTACGACTCTGTAGTGTCTTCTCTAGGGAGGCCCCTACAAAGCAGGACTCTCAGTGGTTAGTGTCCATGTCTGACCAAAAAAAAAAAGTGGTTAGTGTCCATGGACCTAATGGAGCCCAAATAATTTCCTTCCATTAAACTGAAGTGAAATAAAACTTTATTAACCACTTTATTAATAGTGAAATAACTATTAATAACTTTACCTGGTGGTTAGTAAAGTGAAGTGAAATAAAACTAGAATAGATTTTTTTTTTCAATCATTATTAGAATATAATTTTGTAATTAACTCAGCAAAATTATTGTTGATAATGATTGCAAAATTTTTCTTTATTTTTATTCTACTTTTGCTTCACTCCTAAACGGGTACTTATTTTTTTACACCAAATAAAAATAAAAATAAATAAATCAATAAATAAAATAGAAAACTAAACTAAGGCCTTTTGTTGTTGCTGTCTTATACCGATTGGAATGTTGTAGGTGGATTTCAAATCAATTATTATTTTTTGTTCCGTCTGGCTACGCTTAGAGGTTAATTGTTTGCATTGGTGAATTATCATGGGTAAAACACCTCATAAAGCATCTTACTTACCTTCGAATCACATTGGTAGTACCTTTTGGGTTCACTCAATATGGAATTAATTTGACTTTCCGATCTAGTGATTGTGCGGTCTGCTAGATCCAAGGAAATAGTCAAGCCGAAGAACTGAAAACCCTTCTTGGAAGGAAAAGATAAAAAAGACGTTAATCATGTACATATTATTATATTTAATTTATCTGTTTTGCTGACGTAGCTAAAACAAAGAAAAATGATCTTAATTTTCTGTGAAAGGCACAAGGATAATAACATCATGAATGAGGAAACCCTTAAACACAATATTTAATGGGGTCACTTGAGGTTTCCCCTTCCCCTTCAGCCAAGGTTGAAAAGAACTGTGTTTCAGCCATTTTAAGTTTGTGGAATTCCTAACCCTACAGTTTTTTTTTTTAGGGGTTTAACACTATAATTACATTCCGTACAATCCGAGAGGTGAAACTTGAGCTGAACTGTAAATCTAGTGAAAACATCCCGCGCCTGATGTCATTCCGGCCATTGGATGCTCGCCGCACCCGTGGCAGACAAGTACCTACAGAGTACCATCCACAGTGCTCTTATCTCCCTTCTCTGGCTCCATCTGGTTGCAAGTGAAGGGAAGGGAGAGAAAGGGAAGTGAAATCAGTGTAAAAAAAGACAGACAATAGATACCCCTCATGACTCCCATTAAAACATGATCCAAGTAACACAGACAGTAGATCCATGAAGTTCAATCTCCCGAAGTAATAATAAACTTGTCAAATATGAACAACTTACAACCTCCCCAAGGTAAAATGCATCTCTAAATCAGAAAAGAAATGGGGAAAAGGAAAACAGGAACAATTTCCAGAGTTCCCGGTTTCAAAAAATTTATTAATGTTAGGGAAATCATGGCAAAATCCAGAAAGGAGAATACATCATCCGTGCATGCAATCCACAGAAAGATTTAAGAAAACTAAAATTTTCCTTGATCAAAGGCCACCACTAGCCTGTGAGGGCTGAGTTGAGAGCACTGTGGACGTCCACTCCAATTTGAGCTTCGGCTTTCTCCAACTCAGTATTGGCTGTGCTGAGCTTCTGGGTGAACTCTGCAAGCCCCTTCTGGACAAGGTTTGGGTCAATGCGATCAATTGGCACTGCTTCGACAGCAATAATATCTGCAAAGGAGTTCGCATGGATGAATGCAAAACCACTGCTGATGAAGTACTTAGTAACCTCATTTCCTTCATGCACGGACAAGACACCAGGCTTCAGTTCTGAAATAGTGGCCACATGTCCAGGCAGAACACCCATCTGCCCAGTTGTTGCTGGGATTATGACCATATCAACCTGACATACAAAAAGAACATTCAGAATACTGAGTAACTGATATTTCCATACCCAACTATTGTGTTTACGAATCAGCTGAACTGAGATGGAGACGTCTTAAGATTCCCATATGGAAAAGTACCATAGACAGATCCATCAATGGCATCCATCAATGGATCTACTACGCATGATAAAAGCCTTAACCTGTTTAATATAGTTTCCATTCACTATTTTTCTTACAGACCCGAACAGGTCAATGTAGATTTACAGCCCACCCAAAAGTAAATCACCCATAGGAATTGAATTTTTTGGCTGATTTAAAGTTTTATCCGGTATCTATCTGTTTCCAGCTCCAGTAGTTACAGGCTTCAACTCCCAAGTCTAGGCTTCGTGGTCATAAAAAATTTAACTCAGCTAAACCGAATAGATTTGTAAGAAAATTGGTTTTGATACATGCAAGACACTGCCACAGTTTACCTAAACTTAAACAAAAGAATTGCAGGTATTCAGCTGCACTACTTATGCCCCAGGTGAATCACATTAGCAAAAAAGTGTCCAAGTAATGGAACTTAAAGGCGCAATGCTACAGAGAATACCCCAATCCCTGGACCATCTCTTAACCACAGCACCGACAGAATCCAGGCAATACTAAAATAGTTCGCAAATTGCATATCTTCTCATTCCTCATGGAAGATAATTCAGTGTCAGTGATGTTAAGACTAGTGTCTCCTATAGCTGGTTCTTATTCCTCATGGCAGATAATGTCTTAGCAAGCTAGTGCACTAATCTCCATCAATATTGGAAATTTTTCATGCTTAAAAGCATTAAGTGTTAGTAAACAGGAGTTCAATCTCCCTAGATCTGATGTAAGACTAGAATCACAAGTGTTCCTAATCCCAGGCAGGATTTGAAATTCTGGATTAATAGAGAAGATATCGATTACTCACAAACCACAACTCAGTGATGCAGCTGCACGATGGGAAAAAAATGTATCTTTGATTTGATTTTTTTTTTTCTATTTTAGAAACAATTTCCTTTGAAATTAGCTAGCTTCTAATTTTAGAATAGTTTCCTTTTCAGTAGTTGCCATTAATTGTTTGATTTTTCCTTTATATTGGATATATAAACGATGGAGAAGTTTAGTTTTGAGATTTTGAAGTTTGAAGAATAGAAATTTTGGTATGAAACCATGACTGCCGTGAGTTGTTCTCCCCTCCTTGACTCTTTTTGAAATCTTCTCTTTCCCCCTTTAATCTTCTTCTTCCTCCCAACCCTTTCTTACTTCCTGCTGTTGAAGTTTCTGGTACTCTGTTTTCTGGGCGACAGTTGCAGCCCTAGTTAGAGGATCGATCTCCCTAGATACCCCCTCAGATGTGCCTGAGACTTAGGGCCTGAGAACCTCTCCCCTAGGCGACCTGAACCCCAGAGTTTCAGCCTCAAAGGTCTTTCCAATGGTGGGGAACAAGACCTGCAACTAAGCTGAACACAAACCTACCGCCTGATCTGAGTTGTAGGTGCAACCGCTCCCCTTGTGTGCTGTTTTTGTGACACCTACCTGTTGGATTCAAGAGAGCATTGGGTGCTCGGCCTACGCCTGAAGTTCCATGGCCAGTCAACAAGATTTGAAGGAGTTCTCTGCATCGAAGCCTTGCTGGTCTACTGCCTTAGCCTGGTGTTCCATCGAGAAGAAGAAGAAAGGTTCTCCTATGGGTTTTAAATAAACAATTGCTGTTATTGAAGATAAGCCCTCTAACTTTAAGTTCTTTATTAATACACCCCCTTCTTTACTAATTTGCAGAATTATCCTTCATTCTTGGGTTTTATTTCTGTTTAACCCCACTACTATTTTTATTTCCATAATTGATCATTCTCTTTGGGATTAATTCCTGATAAGTCCTTAGTCAATTATTTCACTATATAAAGCTCCTAAATTGTACCATAAATTACAATATTGCCCCTGGTTTGTCTAGAGTGAACTATTTGGTTATTTAGTGGGCCCTAAGCGATCCAATTTCAGTCCTTGGAATCTAGATCCGCATCACTCAGATGGAGCTAAATTTTGGATCATACGGAAATCCTATATGAGGGAACAAACCATAAAAAATTGAGCAAATTCTGTCGGCTGGATTGAGATACCTACTGGTTGCAAGAAAAATGAAACTTTTGGTGATTCTTCAAGAACTAGGTCTGGAAGCGAAGGATTATTGTCAAATTTGGATCAAGTGGTCCTACTAAGGTCCTCAACAAACCCTGAAAATCCTGCAGCGATCAGAGATCTATTCTGGAAGTTATGCAGTCGAACATTCTCCTCAGGAAAACCTTGTAACTGAAATTCGATAGGTTGTGTGTGTGTTTCTTCCGGTCAGTAATCTTAGAGGGCTTCAAGTCTTCAAACAACTCTCAAAACTCTCTCACAAAGGCTAAAACAGAAAATAAGAAAGAAAAAAAAAATTTTGATGGAGAGTTGAGAAGGGGGAAGAAGAAGGTTAGGTTTTGGGCATCTCACCTAAGGTCTCTCACCCAACTGCATCCCACAACAAAACATCATATAGCCATCTCAAATAAACTTCAGTCAATCTCCTCAAATTAGTTACAAAGCTCGCTTTAAATAGGCTAGGCACATCCTTACAATTTAGAAACAAACTAAAAAATGGAATTAACATAAAATAGAAAATAATGACTTTTAGTAACTAACTACTGACTTGTAATCTAGGAAACTAACTAACATAAGACAACAAAGGACTCCTCTAGAATACTAAAACTGACTTTGGCTACTTGTTAACACAAAAAAGGGTAAGACAAAAGGCCAAATTATTGTTCATGTGTACTGTTCACGTGAACAGTCAATTCTGGATTTTGGTTGGTTTAATGGGCCAACATTGAGGACTCATCTAGAATACTAAAACTGACTTTAGCTACTTGTTAACACAAAAAAGGGTAAAAGGCCAAATTACTGTTCATGCGCACTGTTCACGTGAACAGTAAATTCTGGATTTTGGTTGGTTTAATGGGCCAACATTGGGGCTGGCTGCTCTGGTTTGATGTAACCAGCAGCCCCCTCCTTTTGCAGGCTCGATCTTCATCAAGATGGAATGAAAATTATTCTAAGTGTTAAAAATCACAATGATATCAATCCCTTTTCTATTGGCTTGTTGACAACTCATTGTTCCAACCAAAGTACAATCACACAAATGCTCAATAATCCCAACCATAAACATTAACCATCAACTATAACATTAAATGCTCTTTGTTTCACTATTCTCTAACCAGAAACTCATTCGGTATCATCGTCCCATGATGTCTATTTTCACACATTATGTAGAATACTTCAAACAGAATCTAACACACTAACCATCAAAGCGGTTCATGAGAAAAAATATTCCACAAACAAATTGAAGCACAACTATCCATTCTTCTCAACTTAGAAGGCACTAGTATTCAAGTTGGAGCCACTTCATTGAGCCAAATTGGAATGAAAATGATCAAAGGAAGAATATTTCTTTTCACAAATAAAAATGCACTTTCTAATTCAGAACACAATCTGACTTCCTGCCGCACAATGATTTCTCAAACAGCATCCATTGATATGAGAATGCAAATTGACAATCACCAAGTAAAACTACCCAATATTTAATTCGGAGAAAATGTAGATATCGATGCCCTGCAAAAGACCAGCCATCGAATATTCCCAACAGTGGCACATTTCTACATTGCCCAATCGGAAATAGAAGATATATATATATTTTTTTTTCTAGAAAACCATTATAAACCGGCCGCGTTAATATGCTTCCTGGGTAAAATTAAAAACCCTAGGAAACAAAACACAGCAAGATCCAATCCTGCAAAATTAACTACCAGAACTCAAAACCCACAAGTTCCAAAATCAAACGATAGCATCTTAATAATCAAAGAATAAAACACTCAAATCTCAAAAGAAAACTACATTTTCGAATCCAAAGCTCCCAATTTCGGGATAATCAGCATAATCATCAAATAATGGAAACAAAAGATAGAAACAAGGAATCAATAGGGAAAATAGGTAATCAAGAAACCCACTGACCTCCTTGGCAGAGAGCTCGGATTGGTAAGGAAGAACAAAGTTGACGGTGAGCTTGGTAGGGATCGAAGAAGGGGTCGCGGGCCTGGGCTGCATGAAAGATAGAGGAGTCTTAGGTGGGTCTATGTTGGGAACCACCTTCTTCCATGCCTCTATAAACGATGAATCCATAGATGGAGTCGCCGGCGCATCTGCTGTGGAGAAGGCCCGTACCCTCATCATGGATGTCGCTCTGGACAGTAGGCGAGGGGCTTGTCGCAACATCCTTATGCTTTCTGGTGATCGCTCGGCTCGACAGTGTCGGACTCTGTGACTAGAGCGAGAGAGTGGTGGTCTGAGGCTCTCTTTGGTTTTCTTCTCCTCCTCCTCCTCCTCCTCCTCCTCCCGCTGCTAACCAACCCATATAAGAGAGAGAGTTCTTTTGTTTCCTTTTTTGCCCCCAACATTTTTCTTTTTCCCTCCTTCGAGGGGGTCAAGGGGAACCAGTGAACCGGTGAACCGCCGAAGCAAACCCGGCTCATCTCCGCACAATAAACCAGTCTCAAGCCTTGGAGCAGCCATGAGAGCTGCAGAAGATCAAACAGGCCTAATCTCATTCTCATCAATCACAGCTTCAACAATGGAACTGGATTGCTATCACTTTCTCTCTTCCCCTTTCCCAATGGTACTCAGAAGAGACCAGCCCATGGACTCTCGACTACTTACCTCTCTTTGCTTACTTCTAACGATTCCTCTCCATCTTCGCCAACTTCGTCGATCCCTAGATTGTAGACCTTCATGGTGGATTGAATTACAGTGCAGACTCTGTTATTTACTCTCAGAGGATAAGCGTTATCGTCTCTGATCTGTGTCTCTTCTATGGGGTTTGTAGATTGACCAGAAGCCTAGATTCGATGAAACAGAAGTTGGTTTGGGTTTTGATTGTGTGGTCACCGGCGCTTATTATTGTCGATCACTTGCATTTTCAATACAACGGGTTTCTTCTCGGTGCCTGTTGATTTCGCTTTCGTTTCTGGAGGAAGGAAGGGATTTGCTTGGGGGTTTCTTTTTTGCGATCTTGTTGTGCTTCAAACACTTGTTTGCGGTGGCGGCCCGTGTATGTTATTTACTTGTTGAGGCATTACTGTCGTGGAGGATTATGGAGATTTTTGATGATGGGTGCTGCGGTTGGGTTCGTTTTCCTGGTTTCATTTGGGCCGTTTGTGTACTATGGGAAGGTAACTCCCTCGCTTGTTCTCTCTCTCTCTCTCTCTCTCTCTCTCTCTCTCTCTCACACACACACATCAATTACTCAAAAGGATTGTTGGACTCGTTTTTCTTACTACAATGAATTCCTATGAGTTTCAAAGTTTATGATTTGGCAATGTATCTGTATTCTGTCAGTGTGGTCTGCTGGTGTTTGCATCTGAACTTGTTGTTTGGGACTGGCTTAAATGAGATTGGTGGTTTTAATGCAATTATGTTACTTCAGTTTAAAAATATGTGTTCTTTGATTGAAGCTTTTATATCCTAGAGTGGTGTTCTTTCTATCTGCAGTTTGTCTTTCTTGTGAGGAAAGAGAATATTCCAGGGAAGTACTTCTGTTCCGTTGTTAAAAAATGTGGCTTCACTGGCAATTGGTTTTGTTCTGGATAGCTACTGATGCATCACAATGTTGACATGGTGAGTCTCCCCTTTCACTTGATTGGGGAGTTGAGGCAGACATCTTGTGGTTTTTTTCTCCCTCCAATTTTTAAGGCACTCTGCTGCATAACTGCAGAGTAACATGTTGTCTGCCTTTTGTGCTTCCCAACGAGTGCGGAATTTGGGATATAGATTTTGGCGGGAGTGGGGGCTACATGTAGAAGGTAGAGCAAAAGTTTATGGTTCTGGAAAATTTTAGGAAGTGAGATCGGGGAGGAGCTACATTATGCAGTATAAAAATTAGTGAACTTTTAAGTCAAGTTACCTACTTATTATGGAAGTCCAACTGTACATGTAATTTGTCTGATGAATACTGGGAAAAAAGACATGAGAATTCAAAAATTGATGGTCTTGAGTTGGATTCTGAGTTTGAGAAGAGGAGTGTATGACTTGGAAGGGGAAGGAGGAGAAGGAAGCTATAGGAAATGACTGAACAAGGGATGACAGAATGGGTTTTAGTTTCCTGTCACAACTACGGGGATTGGAAGATAACTTGCATTTTTTGTAAGATTGAAGCTATATATATATATATATAATTTTTTTTTTTTTAATATGAGATTGAAGTGATGGTTTTCTCATCCAGTATCAGTAAGCACATGACACCCCTAAAACATTTGAGGGGCACAGTGCTTATTGGGCATTTTAGTTTATAGAGATAAACTAATGGGGTCGGTTACAAGGATCCGCGCAAACAAAATAGGGAAAAATTGAGGTCCAAACATGAAAGGAAAAAAGACAAAGTAGAAGGAAAAAAGAAATGGCAGCAGAGATGAAAGTAAGAGGGGAGGCACAACTCAGCAAGCTAGGATAAACTCAAGCTAAATGGGGCAGCTACATGGAACTTGTCCTCCAATAAGCTCTATCCGATGTTGTACTTGGGACAAGACCTAAGCTATGCATGTCATGCCTCACAACTTCTCCTATGGTCATTTTAGGCATTGCCCCTAGATCTTTTAGTTCCTTCAATCGTAATCAAATCACTCATCTTTACTGGGGTGTCCCCAGGCCTCCGTTGAACATTGGAACCAAAATACCAATTTAGGATAGTGTCCCTGGAAACTTTTGATTGTGAAATTCATCATGCATAGCCACGATGGTCATTGGCCTTTTGGTTTTTCCCTCCTTCCTTCCGTTCTTCCTCCTACCCCTTCCCTCTCTTCATTTGTGAGGTACGATAGTGTAGTTATGTGAAAATAAATTAAATGTAACACATGATAAGATATAGGAATGAGATTAGAGGATTCAAATAAGATAGTGAATAAGAATAAGAAGAGACAAGAAAATTTTAGATAAGAAGAGTAAAAGAATTATTGAAAATAGAGGAGGGGAATGCACAAGTGTCACCTAGAAATTTGAATGGCTGGTATAGGCCATCAAAAACTCAAAACGTTGGTTCATCACTAACTGCTAATTCTTGTTTCCTTGCAACATGCAGCACAAAAAACAAACTTTTTTTTATCAATAGTTGCTAGTTATCTTTTTCACTACAAGCAAATCTGTGATCTTCTAAAACAACTTATCCTGTGAACTTGACCTACTACTATACTATAACTTTACTCTAGTATGCTAAAACTCCTTTACGAACAGAAACTTAGGCCCCGTTTATTTAATAGAGAAAAGTGGAAAAGGTAAAAAGGGGTGGAAAACTTGTACTTGTTTCCCACAAACTACCACAAATATGAGTGTTAGGATAAGTGGGGTTGGAAACTTACTAGACAAGGTCATTTAATGCAATAATTGTTGTATTCTGATGTAGCACTTAACTTTTCCCACCCCACTCACTTCCAAAGTCCTACAAATTTTTGCTAGGACTTCATGGAAAAGTTGTTTTGTGTTTATCTCTCTCCTCCTATTTCATTTCTTTCCCATAGAATTCCACCGCACCTCCACTTCCTCTTTTGCCCATAGAATCCAACGCCACTAAAAATTACATGTTCCATTATTTCCTTTCCTTCACTTTCCTTGTTAACCCAACCCACAACATGTGGGACCCACCCTCACAAGTTTTCCACCTTTTTTATCCGTCAACTGGGGCCTTAGTAAAATAGTAAAATCAGATTTTCTAGTAATATTGAATTATAATTCACCATAAAATGAGAATTTTAAAATTGCTGAAATAGTGAAAAAAATGATAGACATAGCAAAAATGGATTTAGTTTTTAATTTCCTACGAAATTCCTTATGAAACTTTGATACCATTTGTTTATGGAATTTCAATCACATCAATGAAACTTTGTTGTGGCTGATTAACACAGGAAAGACATAAAACAATTTTGAGTCTGGTTTGTTTCATCTGCTCCACTAGTGCATGCATGTAAGAGTAAGCCATTTGCAGATCTTCTTTACTGACTTCAGGATGGTGTCCCAGATTTTCTCTTGCAGATTGCCACCTGACCCATTGCTTAAACTTTTATTACCCTCTATTTATGAATTACTGATGCAGTTCCTCTCTTTTAGATACAACAAGTCCTCCAACACATGTTTCCATTTGGTAGGGGACTCTGCCATGCATATTGGGCTCCCAATTTCTAGGTATTTTATATTATTTTGGACAAAGTACTTGCTTGCAAAATTGGGGTTCAAGGTCCAGGCACCAACAGGTTCTTTCACTGGTTGACTTGTGGGGGACTCCTCCCCTTTTGTTGTGCTTCCTCGGGTAATCCTATACTGTTATATATTGAGCATAGGATGGGCTTAAATGTCATCATTCTTTTGTTATTCCTTATCCTAACATTGTACACATTGTGTTGAAGCTTATAGGTCTTGACTGTTCAACCAGTTGGACCTAGCTTGGGTGGGCATTGCTCAAAATGAAATGATGCTGGATTCTCTACTTTTCTTATAGCTTAGTCCTGGACAACTGGCAAATGAATCATTAGCTAGTTAGAGGCATCCGTTGCACTATATTTTCAGTGCATTTGGATTAATGAGTTGGTGGATAATGTTCGGTACACAGGACCTTTGCTTATATCAGGAGATACTTCTGTCAATAACTAATTTTGTACCTTGAACTCTATGTAATTATAGGTTATCCCATTAGTAACATTTGTACTGGTCCTAATTGTCATATCTCAATGTCTAGTTAAGGCATGGAAAAAGCCTTTGCTTGGGATGATCACTAGATGGGTAGCCTATGCTTACACCTGTGGTTTTCTCTTTGGGTGGCATGTTCACGAGCAGGTGTCACTCCATGTTGTGGTCCCCCTGGCTATGGTTGCAATACGAAGTTTGGAGGATGCGAGACATTACTTCCTGTTGTCAATAGGTACACTTCCAAAGCCAATTATGTCCCTTTCTGAGACTTGCACTTTGAGGTTGTATGCACAGCTAAATAGTTCATAATTTTTTCTGCTCTAAAATGCATTGAAGAGGGCAGGATCCTTTGTTTCATTATCTTTACTTTTGGTAGGAAGAAGTAAAGGAGTGGCAAAATTAAAACTCATCTAGGATGGGATCAGACTCCCTATCTCTCCCAAGCTGACTCAAATGCATTTGGCTGATCCTGTATTGGGGGTGGGGGTGAATGGACCTGGTCAATTGAAATTTTTAGGGGCTCTGGTATGATATTAGTGTCTTAGACTCTGCCAATCCCGAGTTGAGTCAGCTGACTTGTCTGATCTGAAACCATGAAGAGGGGTTTGGATGTAGCAAAAGTGGCCAAGGCTAATTATGTAAATGGAGTGGATGCAGGTATATCTGGTGTTAAACCTATTTGAGACAAATGATTTCTATGATCTGGTGTGGATAGTTGGGAATTGAGATGCCAATTTGTCTAATCTGAAACCATGAAGAGAGGGGGTGGCTCACCTCAATCTGCCAAGCAAAATGATGTATCAAAAGTGGCCAAGGTTAGGTACGTAAATGGAGTGGATGTAGGTATATATGGTGTTAAACCTGTTTAGTCAGATTGCTATTAGGAATTTAGATGTGGGTTCAATTTCATTACTTATCAGCATATCCAGTGATATCCTAAGTTGGCAGGTTAATCAGTTGAATTCCCAAGCCTCGTAACTATATTCAATTGGTATCCAGTAACATAGGCTAATTATTCTTTATTTAGTTAACTACAAAAAGATAATAATAGAAATTTCTTAATAACCAAGACTGAAATAAATAATTGAAGCATTGGGAAAGAATTCGAAAGTAAAAGTGAAAAATTCTAAGCACTATACTTTCCTTGGCTAGAAAATTTTAAACCATTACTTATAAAGAGTGATAGAGGATAAAAGAGCTGTGGAAGTCCATCAACATGCCAAGGATAAAAATAGGTTAAGTTGACTTATCTGACTGAGACAGATGCTTGGAGACCAACTTTTTGTGATAAATTTCATATGATTATAGTTTGTTGAGCGTAAAAGTATGTGCGTAAAAGTATGTGATGAGCCTAAGAAAAGTATTTATTGTTGATTATCATTTTCTTTTCCAGAGAATATATTTATCCCAAAAGCTCAAGCTGTTGTGTAAGGGCTACAACAATGTATACATAATGCCCCCTACCCCCATACACGGTTTTGCAGTCTGCACGTGAGACCATCACATGGCACCAAGGGGGTATAACCAATGTGTAGGAGCACAACACACAACACAAACCGCTCACATTTATCAGGGATCGAACACTCGACCTTCTGGCACTGATACCATGATACGACCACTTATCCCAAAAGCTTGAGCTGTTAGGCTAAGGCCACAACTGTTGAGCGGATGAAAGTAATGGTCCCATGTTGGTGTGCATTTTTTTGATAGTACTTTACCTTTGTGTTATGAGGAGGGAGGAGTCGCAATCCAAAATGACCCAGTTGCTACACTGCTACCATTGCTATAATTGAATTATGAATCATGTGGCTGCCTGTTTCAATGAGCAGAGGAAAGGAGAGAAGCCAGTAGGAAATGCCTGGTTTAGTTACCAGCCAAACCTCATATGGAAGACAGTTCTAGATTTCCATGAGACGCCATCGATATTCAATTTGATCATTGCTGAGAGGTAACTGTAGCTATTTCTTATGATAGTTTTTTTTTTTTTACCTTAAGGTGGTTTGGAATATAAAAGTGAAGTTCCTGAGTCACTGGTGGGGGGCTTTATTCCTATTGTTGAATAATGGCTACAAGAGAATAATTGTTCCATGTGTTGATTTCCAAATTCACATGCATCCCAGAGGATCATAATATGTAAGCCATGGAACCCTACGTGTTCTCAAGTAGTCATGTACCATGGTGAAGAGAAGGCACAACACCTGTGGGGGATGTAGAAGAGATGCAAGGGATTAGAAGGCCAATTAGAGAAGTGAGCTACTTGAGAACAAGTAGGGTTCCATGGTGAAGAGAAGGCACAACACCTGTGGGGGATGTAGAAGAGATACAAGGGATTAGAAGGCCAATCAGAGAAGTGAGCCAAGCTTCGGAAGATGTTGGGAGAAATGGAGCAAATGATCCACTGCATGTCTCAGATAATCTGTTCCAGGGAATACAGTCATCCTTTGACAAGGACAAAATCATCCTTCGCTACTTGGTATTGGCTCTGGACAAAGATTGCAGGGAAGCAAAAGGGAGTCTTGGTAGTCTACGTCCTCAAAACTCAATATAGAGGTATGAGCCCATTGAACTAATCCTGTTCATATCAGGTCATACCTTTGATAGCTAGCTGCAAGTAACTTGTACTTAATAAGAGCAGTTCTCTTCTTTTCTTTCTGATGTGGGACTAAATCTTTCAACAAATTCAAAACCTCATAGAGAAGAAAACATTATAAAATTGAGCTGGGAACCTTGTTCCTACTATCAAGGCCAGGTTTCACTCCTTGGTTCCGAATAGAACTTTATGGAAATATATCTATATTTATGTAGGTCTATCAAACCATTTCATTCCATTTGGCTGTGCAATTTTTTATTTTCTTTTCTATCAATTGATGGTGATGGTGGAGGAGCTGCATGATCAATGTGGTGGAGTATAAGACAAAAACTTGTCTAGCTATGAGTTGCTGACCAACTTTCCACTTCTGAGTCTACCACTAATTAGAATTTTGATCAAGTGTCTCCTGCTACTCTCAATATTGTTTTCTCTTCTATTTGATCTATAAAGAATATCGAATAGGATTATTGCAGCTTCTCTCCTTATTTCTCATGTGGGGCTGGTTTCTACTCCAAGTTTTAGCAATAGTGCTACAACAATAAAAAAACAACATTAAAATAAGGTGTATTCAGTGCATGAGGCTTTCACCACGGGTATGGGAGGGTCATAATGTATGCCACCATACCCTTGTTTCGTAAAAAATCTGTTTTTGAACTCGAATCTATGACCATTAGGTCACAATGGAGCAACTTTACTGGTGCGTCCAACCCCACCAACTTGTTGGGTATGGAGAGGTAAAAGCTCGGTTAAAATAAAAAAAAAATAAAATAAGGGCTTTTGGAAGCTTGTCTCTAGCTATCAGAGCCAGGTTTCGATCCTGGGACCTGTGGGTTATGGGCCCACCACGCTTCCGCTACGCCACTCTGATTGTTGAAATCTCTTATGCAATAAATTATTAAAGAATATGAATTTAGACTACTCTACCCAAAATAAAAATGTACCAAACATAGGCCCCACACTTTGTATAAACCAATCAGACATTTTCTCAGTGGTGTATGAAAAATAATTTATAGAAAAGAACGCTCCTTGGTCACGCGGCTTCTGTGTCAATATGGGGACCAATGAGGGGTGGCACAAGGGCATAAACAAAGGTTGGTTTTTGGGTTTCATGGGGTTCCGCCACCCTTTGTGTCTAGGTGCAGGGGTCATTCAATTAAAGACTATAGATATAAGAAGAGTTAGATGAGGCCTTAAAAAGAAGAAATTTGGCTGCTATCTTTCCTACAGAGGCCATTGGTGCCCCCTCCAGTCAAGAATTAGGGACTCACAGTCACTAACTAATATGTTTTTCTCTCGTGCTTTTTTTTTTTTTTTCTAACAATGGGTATCCAGGCCTTCGCCCTGACTAGTCCCGTAGGCCCATACTGATCCCACAACTGCATGGACCGAGGTTGAATGAGAACCATTCAACTTTCACTAAAAGCAGTGAAGAGCACTAAACACCCCCGTGTAAGTGGCCCAAGGTGTGCATAGTGGGAGTCGAACTTAAGACGTCTGAGTTTACGGCTCGTACCAAGTTCGTTGTTCACCAACTGCGCTACCCTTTGGGTTTTTATTTCTTTTTCTCATGCCTTTTTTTCATTTATGGTTAGATATTTTAATGTCCTAGGTGTATGGGAACTACACCAATCCATTTTGAACTTGGTGGTTAAACTCTACTACGGTGACAATATTAGCTCACAACCTTAAAAATTGTGATTCTTCAAGGGTAATGTAGAAAATATTAAAACCTAGAAGGGTATTTTTGGATCCAAAGGGAAAATGAATTATTTCATTTCTCTATAAAAAAAAAAAATTATTTCATTTCCTTGGTTGCAAGCCCGGGTGGTAGGAACTCAGCTGCTACCCAGGTGGCAACAAAAAATTTTCCACCTTTAAAAGGAAGAGACATGAAGGGCTTTAAGAAAGACAATCTTGATTCTAAATTCTGGATAGACAAGAAGCTTTTTGTTTTTAGGCCCCAAGAGATTTGAACTCATGACCTTTTAATTGTGAAGTGTTGATCAACTGAGCAACTCCATTGGGATTAAGAAGTGATTTCCTTCGCCATTCAAAGTTTAGAAACTCATAATCAGGCACAAGATAAGTCTCCGTCAGTGACAATTTGGTGGGACTCACTCCTTCTTTGCATACCTTCAACAAATTGATCACTTTGTGTAGATTATTTATTTATTTATTTGGCAATAGATCATGGGTTGGTTGCATGATCTCTACACCAACATGGAGGCCAATAACATTTTTTTTTATTATTATTTCAAAGGGATTGGGTGTTAATTTCGCCTGCCTCTATATCCAGGCAAAAGGACCAGGGACCGGGCGGTCTTCTAATCGAATTTTCCTTCAGCCACAGTTACCCTTGAGTCCTTGACCGAGGCGTTCAATTGCTCATTCATAAATAGGAGTGGGGAGTGGCGGGTGGGGGTGGG
>NC_056564.1:11983774-11988589 GCF_013358625.1 Macadamia integrifolia | reverse complement strand
TTATTACTGAGAAGCTGCTGGCTACTCAATGATTAATTTGACTTCCTTTCTCGCGTAGAGACGAGAGTGCGACAGGGACCGCGCGTATTCTAAAGGGCAAGGTGCTGGGGTTTCAAAACCAGTTTAGATCTGTGCATATAAGTTCACCTGGACATATATTTTCTGCTATTAAATGAGTGAAGAGCGGGATGTATATAAAAATAAAATGAATTATGTGTTGGATAGACATTTAAAAAATATATATATATAGAGAAAATATACTCGTGACTTTCCTCTTAAATTAACGCCTTTTCTTATATTTCAGAAAATGATACAAACACCCCCTTTTAGTTTTAAAAATGACAAACATACTCATGCAATTAATTTATATGGTGAAAGACTATTATATCCTCACCTTAAATATTCAATTTACATCTATAAGTAGAATGTCTATTTCACCCTTTAAACATCTTTAACATAACACATCCTCAAATCATGAGTATTGCTTAAAAGAAGAAAAAGATAAGGCTCCAACAGCCCGCCATTCCACGAAATTTCTACTTTAACATTTCAAAGACACACTTACACCTAGGGGTGTCAATTCCTAAACCGAACCGATAAAACCGGCCGGACCGAACCGATAACAACCCGGACCGAACCGAACCGAAGCCTTATTGGTTCGGTTCGGTTTCGAGTATTGTAACCCCAAAACCAAATCGAACCGCACCGAAAATCGGATGAACCCGAAACCAGCTCAAAACCCGAACCGAAACCGAAACCAAACTGGTAAGAAACCGAAACACTCCAAAATTCATTAAAAAAATCAAAATTTGAATAGTTTTGTATACATTTGTATGGAAAATCGAATCCAAACTAGACCAAAAACCAAAACCAACCCGGTTACAAATCGATTTAAGAAACCGAAGTTCAACAATTCATCATTTGGTTGTTTCCTAATGGCTCCATACCGGTTTAAAAAACCGATCCAAACCAAAATGAACCTAATAAATCCAAACCGGTACCAACCCGAACCCAAACCGCACCAAAGCCGACACCGGACCGAAACCGATAAATCCTTAATGGATTGGGTTTCGGTCACTTCCAAACTCACACCGAAACCGGTGAAACCGGACCGAAACCGCACCAACCCGGACTGTTGACACCCCTATACCTTACCCATCAAGGATTCAAGGTTCTGAGGCTGAAACTCTTCACAGGTGGTCCCATGGGCTCATCTAGTTATTTATTGAAGCCCTGTAGTACGTTATTGTATTTATGGTCATTAAGATAGTGGGGCCAAAACTTGACCAGCCAACTTTCTCTTGTGAGTTACCTACCCCTAACGCCCAACTAAAATTGGGTCCTGTTTGGGTGGCTGGATAATACAAAGAAAACAGTTATTGAAGGAATTAGAATGCAATTGGTACTTAAGCTTGATGTGGTCCATTGATGGAACCAATTCCAGATAGAAAACAATACTAATCTTAGTAGGTTGTCCATATTCCATATCATATATAGGACAGGGTATCATGTGGCATGAATGAACCATGTACTACCCCAATGATCTTCTCCATGGAGTCTAGGGACCAGTGAGTCATCCCACGGCTGGGGGTGACCGAGGATGCATGCCCGGGTCCTCCCAACCATAGGATGGCTCCTTGATCTTCGGATCCATGGAGAGGAGCCGGATCCACAAAATATCATATAAAAAAAAGGGTAGTAACTATACTACCTAGTTATTAGTTATTATAGTCATAACTGATTAATTCTTTCCCTTTTAACTTGTTACCAACTTTCAAGTTTTTTGTCTTTTTTGGGTAAAAATAGATTTATTCAGAAGAACGGAAAAGATGCAAGGATGCCAAACATTGATTTTGGATCGAAAGATCGAATATGGGTCAAACGGTCATGCCCGTCATAGATAAAGCCCATGTTTCATTTTATTTTGATTTTGCTCTCTCTCTCTCTCTCTCTCTCTAAATACCACTTCAAGATTCTACGTGGTGTAGGAGGAGTATCCCATGCCATATCAATGGTAGTATGCATATAAAACAGTATTGCCAGTGGGGGACCTCAAAATTGTCAAGAGGAGAGAGAATGAATTAAGTGTTAGAAAGAAGTTCTTGAAATATGAATTATAAGACTGATATGGTTGAGAAGCTAGAAGATGAACTGTTGAAAAAAATCAATATCAATTGTTGAAGCAAACGAATTAGACAAGTTGAGTCATATCTTAATAGACACTCTTCTTAAAGTCTAAAACGCCCCTTACAGAAGTACAAATGGGGGATACTTGAGTTTTACATCCAAGGAAAAAAAAAATATTGATCACAGTCTCATTGTATGTAGATTTTGATCCTTTAGGAGGGTAAGATTAAGCTCACCAGGCATGGTATAAACAGATGGTTTATGCAATAGGTAAAAACCAGTGAGGAAAATTACAACAATGCAGTGAAGTGAATACAATTCAGAGAAGTATTTCTTAGAGTGCAGTAACACACACACACACAGAGATTGAGATTTGTAGAGAAAACGAATTATGTTAATGAAAATAGTGTGTATATATAGACATATACAGTGCTACATGTACACCTACAAAGGTGTAGGTGTTTTTTCATATGGATGGATATGTACACATGGTGTCTATACATATTTGAATTTAAAATTCAAATCTAGAGCAAAAAGATAAGTACATCACACCCAACCCTAACCTGCTCTCCACAGGGTTTGCACCCTTAAGAAATAAGTTTATATATATCTCCACATTTCCTTCATCTCAAGCCAATGTGGAGCTAAACACTAGCTTTGTTCAAAACTTTCAAATTTTCATTCAAAACTTCCCTCCAAAACTTTTGAGCCCAAAACTCAAAGTAAAAGTAGAAGTAGAAGGTAAAAGCAAAGCTAAGGGATATGTTATTAATTTGAATCTTTAATATATATTTTTTAATCTAAAATATATATACTTATATGAATACAACATTAAGAAAAGAGAAAACTGCCTAAATCTACTTGATAAGAAATTACAGAGCAAGTAGGTTTGACCATAGTTAGCAAATTCAAATTTGGGAATTATTTGGAGCATTTCTTTGTTAATTTATGAATTCAGTAAAAAAGTGGTTAAAATAAAATTCAGATTTGAATTTGTATTCAGGAATTATTTGTTAACCTACAAAAAAATTAAGATGTTCATTTTTAATATTTATTGTATTTTTTTCACATGTCTTATATTCTTAGGACTGTCAATTTAGTAGATGTTGTATGTGTAGTGGATCTAGCCATTGACTTTGTTTTACACTTACTTTTCTTGTAAATCTACTTGTGTTTGTAATTACTATTTTAATATAATAGATCTTGGAATTTGTCCCCGACAAAAGGCCTATGAAAAATGCGAAACAGGCAAATGTGAAAATATTTTTCTCAAAATTTATTAATAATTATGAAAAAGAATTAAAAAATACAATCTAGGTGAGAAGGGGGGTATTGCGCATTAATTACTCCTAATCTAACTCTCATATATATTCTTTTCTCCCCTTTTTTTAATGTAATTATGTTCTGTTATATGTTCATTATCCATATTACAAGACTAGTTTACAATGTTTACTCAACTAGGTTAAATAAACTAGTCAATATATCCAAGTTAACAAACAGAAATTACACCTGCTCTTCATTTAATTATTTCTCGGTTGGAGAAGATATGATCATTTTAGAATAATATTTTGATGGGATCAACAACAACACAATACATGCTCTCATATATTGTGAACGTACAACAGACAGATCCATGTGGAGGGTTCCACTCCTTCACTTCTTGTATTTTTATCTTCTATCCTATTGAGCGGCACTAGCCATTAAGCGTTAGTAGGGCTAGTGACCACCTACTCCTACACACAACACACTTACTCATTATAGGATTCAATCCTATGACCTTCTCTTGTGGGGGCTTGTTCTTCAAGTCGAAGTTGTCACCATTAGGCTAAGTTATTGTTCAAGGTTCCACCCTTTCACAACTTTACATGTGTTGGGTTTCATTTCTAAATGGGACCCATCCTCTATCCTATGCAAACTCATTGAAGGGAGAGGGTTAGGCATGCCTTAGCTTTCAATGAGCTAGAGGCATGCACCAATCACAACGCTGAACATAAAGGGGCAAGGGGGTTTCACCAAAGAGGGAGGAGAGAGGATGACATATGCTGGGCACCTGGCATGCTAGCCTTTTTTTCCTTCATTGAATTACAAAAAAGAACATCAAATCAAAATTCTTGTCAGACATTTGATCAGGATTAACAAAAAACTTGGGTAGATAGATACATGAAATCGAGAAAATTGAAACTCCTCAAACTACAGTAACATAACCAATTTATATATCATACTATCATACTACTATTAAAAAGTATGTACTCCCTGTCTTTGGTATACTTTTAAAAAAAATATAAAAAAACCATTGACATCTACCAAAAAAAAAATTTCAAATGACAAAACCCTCAAAATGGAAGATAAAAATTTTCCAAAATTTTCAATCTCTCTCTCTCTCTCTCTCTCTCTCTCTTCCCCCATGTTGAAATCTCTATAATTAATAAAATTCCAAATGACCAAAAAAACCCACAAAATGGAAGATGAAAAAAAAAATAATAATTATCTCTCTCACTCTAAACGTGAAGGAGAAAGGGGGAAGTAATTCTTGCTATTACTCCTCCTTAAATCTCTCTCTCTCTCTTTCTACATGTTTAAATTTTTATAATTAAAAAAATTTCAAATGATCAAAAAAACATCAAACTGGAAGATGAAAAAAAAATAATTATCTCTCTCTCTCTCTCTCTCTCTCTCTCTCTCTCTCTC
>NC_056564.1:11908350-11983240 GCF_013358625.1 Macadamia integrifolia | reverse complement strand
TTTTGATAGCTTGATTATGTTCTTCCGAAGAGATTTTTGGACTCGAAGTTGGTCCGCAGACAAGGTTTTAGTTTTTCCATTTACATCGTTGGACAAATTGCGGTGCTTTCCCATACACATACAGTATTTTCAATACTAACAAATTAAATAGGATTTATCAATTTATAGTCGTCACTGGGTTGAATTCACCAATAGACTGCAGCACTTCATATCGAGCTTGGAAATTGTTGACAAGCTTCCACCACTGGCTAATTAATTACTTGTTCACGGCTCTTCTAGGTTCTTATAGTTCAAAACGTTTCTGCATTTTTGAGCGGTTGGTTTTGATGGAACTTGCTCGTATTTGATTATATGAATTATACTACGATCAGCCCTCTTGCAAGCTGTTCTAATTTCTAAGAGGATTCCAAAAGAACATCCAGTTATTAGTTCATGTTAAAAGCCTATCTATGCCAGAAAAAAGTGGAGCATAGGGTTTTGGTTGGGTGTGTGTGTGTGTTTCAAGTTGCTGTTGAAGGTTAAGAGACAAGTCCTCAAAACAAATGTAGCCCCTAAGACATGTTATCCTTGCATATGATGTTGTAAACACACCTTCATATCCCCTTCTTCCCTATGCACGGTGGCATATGTTTATCTTTAACCAATTTTATTATTCAGGAATGTTGCTACTGAAGCAAACAGACCTCATGGTGGTAATTCTGTAATTTTCAATTTTTATTTTAATATTAATATGAGATCTATTACTAACATAGAGACTAACGTGACTAAATGATGAATGAATGATGATCAGAAACTAAGCTATATGTGGGGCATACATGAACGGGCTCTGTTATTCTCATAGATGGATAGGCAAGCCAGAGGCATTATCCCACCCCCAACCCATAAATAAATAAATAAATAAAATAAATAAATAAAAAATGACAAGCGATTGTGAAACCCAACACAATGTGATGCGGACGGGTAAAAACATCGGCATGTGAATATTAAGGCCTAATTGGATTTCAAGAATAGAATAAATAATAACCAAATTAGATAAGATAGAAATTCACATTCTATAAATTAGCCCCAAGCTTTTAGGTTAGGGTTGGCTAGAGTAATTTCAATATTGTAATTGATATATACTAATAATTTGTTTGATTGTGGAATAGGTACAAGTATTTGGATGTGTACCCAGGGGAGAGTCTTAGAAAATGAGGTCTAATATTTTTGAAAGAAAGTTCTAAAGAACAAAAAATAGAGTAGAGACTGATATTGATACTGTGTTGATGTTGTTTAAACCTTCGCAGGGATATTTATACCATGTAATAAATATTTTTTTTAATATCCTAACTTTTTCTCCAAGCTACTTTTAAGCCGTAAGGAATTCTATAATTTTCTAAAAATGTTTTATCATTATGTTATTTTCAATAGTTGTCATTATGCCACATTTTTTTTTATCAAACATGTGAAATTACAAATGACATGCAATATCTCATAAAAAAAAAAAAAAAAAAGTGACTAATAAGAGGGGAAAAAAATAATTTTACTTGACACTTTAAAGGATGTGAACAAAAAAACCTTATAGGACTTGAAGCTCCTCCTTCATGTGGTCTTGGGACAATATTGAGCATGACCTTGGCCAATCTCTTGCCAAGAGTGTAGCAGTATACTAAGTTTGTACTATCTATAGATCTTCTGCTTTTGACTAAAACATTGTTCAAACCATCTAAACAAAAAGTTTTAATGCCATAACTCATTGAAAGCAACCAAGAATTGCATCAAATTCAATAGCATATCTAATGTTACTTTGTCCCTATTCTTTTTTGGTAAAATGTGTACCTAATCTGATTGTCTATCTTTCCTTAAAATGATAAAAAACACTTAAGCATTTGTTTGTGGGAAACTGTGGACCTTTTTTTCCTTGGATTAGAAGACATATGGTATTGCTTATCAAAATGCCATTGAAATACTCTTATATGTATCATTTGTTCTTATTTGTTACAAGTTTCGATGCTTGTTCCAAACATTTCCTATCTTCTTTTATATTTTTTTATTTTTTTTTTGTCATAAAAATATATTTATCTTTACACCATTGAACAATTGCCCATACGTGCATTTGCACGTGAGAGTTCACTAGTATTTATATATATATATATATACACACATAAAAAAATTATCTACTCTATATGGGGAGTGGAGAAGGTGAGGACCAGGAGGCTCATACCTAAGACATCCTAGTAGGACCGGCTTTATTGGATTAGTCACTACCAACTATGCTAGGCAATTGTTCTCAAAGTAGACAAGAGGACGCAAATACCCTCAACTAATATAGGAGTAGCCCATGCTCACCAGGAGGTCTCGAGTTTAAGCCTCTTTATTATCCTTCTTCTCTATTCTTCAATATATATATATATATATATATAAGCACGAAGTGGCAAATCTTTTACTTGGCAATTTTGCCCTTTCCTCTTTATTATCCTTTTTCTCTATTCTTTTATAGAATTCAATTACTCTTTAAATTTGCTACCACCTTTTTATTATTTTTATATTTATAATTTTTATAGAATTTAATTACTCTTTAAATTTGCTACCAAAATAAATAAATAAACTCTCTAAATTTAATTCCCTCTCTCTTACACGTTCCTATCTCTACCCAAAAAATAAAAAAGTTTATACTACTCGAAAATTTTGTATTCTCCATCTCTCATACTTTCCTTTTTCTTATTTTTATAAGACTCAAATACACTCTAAATTTAATTCCTCTCTCTCTCTCTCTCTCTCTCTCTCTCTCTCTCTCTCTCTCTCTCTCTCTCTCTCTCTCTCTCTCTCTCTTCTTTTTCTTTTGAAAGTCTTACCCTTTCTCTTACGTTCCTTTCTCCACCCAAAATCTATCTCACTCCCTTCTTTACTTTTTATTTTGAAAGTCTTACCCCTCTCTTACATTCCTATCTCTACCCAAAATCTCTTTCATGTCCCTTCTTTCCTTTTTCTTTTAAAAATCTTACCTCTCTCTCTCTCTCTCTCTCTCTCTCTCTCACACACACACACACACACACACATACACACGTTCTTATTAGAGATCAACATAGGTGAGTGTTGGCACGAAATCTTCCCTATGCAACGATCAATTCCGTACGATGATAAACCTTCTTAATCGGATTCAATTTTAAACCTGACTTTGCTCAAGCAACTTGGGCTCTTCTCTTCCCTCGATAGCTCCAAGGACTTTTAACGATCAAAACCTCCGAAGGATGAGAGAATAAACCATGTTATATTCCTCAAATGGGTTTTGAATACAAATCACTAGAGCCTAATGGATAAACTCTGTGGATTGAAAATTCAAAAGAAGTGACCGTAATCTCTTATTCTAAATACTGGAAAGAAAAAGCATAAAATGAAAAGAGTTGCATTGTAGTTGAGTTGTGTTTGATTTTTTGTTGATTGTCCTTCACTTGGTCGATTTTCTCTCCTTATGTACTTCGAGAGTTAATTGCTCCATTATTCACGCCACTTGCCCATTTCTCCCATGATGTGGTACCTCCAATGTGTCGTTGACACCTGTCCCATTAGTGTCCATTGTCATAGGTGCACCTTACCCACTTCTGTGTATTGACATTACATTATATATGTGTGATGGACCGATACAGTTAGCCCACATTCTCCTTTCACACCTAATATTGCCCCCACCACGTCATCAGGCGTGTGTTTTTGAATTTTGGCACCAACAGTGAGTGCCCTCTGCTACAATAGAGACGAAGGGCTACACGTAGGGGGTGTCAAAACCTATCTCGAACCAATAAAACCGATCAAAACTGATCGATCAAACCCAAACCGAATCAAACCAATTCTTATTGGATTGGTTTTGGACTGAGATATGTTGGGACCAACTGAAAATCAGTCCAAACAGAACCGATCAATAACCAAACCGAATGAAACTGATAAAAAAATAAATAATTATGAGATTATAAATTGGTGAATTGAATATCCATTTTTTACAATAACAAATCATTGAATATTAGGTTATGAATAGAGAAATTGATTTGTAAATGATTTGTAAATTGTAATGCTTCCATTGATTTCCTTGTTCATTATATAAACTAGTTAGATAGTTAAATGAATGATTGGATAATAGGGTTTATTTTGTGATTTCAATATTAGTTATCTTCTTAGTAATTTGTTATCCATTAGTTTCAATATTAGTTATCTTTCCCTTACAATGATAAACCATGATTTAATCATAAATTGAAAGTGTTTTTTCGTCAAATCTTTTCACTATAAGTATGAATGTAAGATTCTATTATGGTTCAAGCCCAATAATAAACCGATCTAAACCGGTATTAACCTGATATTGGAAAACTGAAATAAATTAAAACCAAATCAGATCAAAATCGAAACCGATCGAAAACTAAAGTTCCTTAACGGATTGGTTTTGGTCTCCCTCATTCCTAGACCAAAACCGATTCAACCCTATCGAAATTGAATCGAACCGACCAATTGACACCCCTAGCTTCACATAAGTGGGAGTTTCTCTTTGGGAGATTCCAAGACCACTTTGAGGGAAAGGTTCAAGTCCTTCAATGCCATGTTTGATGAGGTTCACAAGACTCAAGTCACATGGTTGATACCATATCCTCAACCCCGTGAGGAGCTATGCATATCCTAATTGGAGAAACTCATCCCTGCTTATTGATCTTCTCTAGGCAAGTTCAGGGTCATCTAGAGGGCCAAGGCACCCGAAGATAGGGGTGTCAACCGATCGGGCCGGTCCGATTTTGATCGGGCTTAATCGGGCTTGAAGACTTTCAAAGGCTACACCGTGTCCGCCCATTTAACTAATCGGGCTTAGTTATTGAGGGTATGGTACACTTTATATTCGATCGGTTGGCCTCGGGCTATAATCGGGATTTAGTCGGGCCTTAACCGG
Source organism: Macadamia integrifolia (assembly GCF_013358625.1). Lineage (NCBI taxonomy): Eukaryota > Viridiplantae > Streptophyta > Magnoliopsida > Proteales > Proteaceae > Macadamia > Macadamia integrifolia. The sequence goes on along the minus strand of NC_056564.1, from coordinate 11,978,337 downwards.
GCTACGGACATGTTTAATGTTAAACGGGCTTTAATCGGTTTTTAAACGAGCCCTCTTTAAAATGTGCTCTTCTATTTCGGCCCACTCATGTAAGCCCAAAAAAATGACAATAAATCAATAAATGATACCAAATATAACCATTATTTAAAAATGTGAACATGTCTTTACTTTTTAGTTTTTATTCTTTAATTTGGAGGTAAAATAGGTATTTTACAATCATTAAAGGGTCGGGCCAAGTTGGTGCACAATAGGCCGGTCTCGGTCGGCGTTATTCGGTCGGTCTCGGTTTGGCGCCCGACGGTCTAAGTAGCAAAACCGAGACCGACCATTTATAAACGGGCCGGGCTCAAGCCCGACACGTTTAATAAACGATCCAGGCCGGCCCGATCTATAAACGGTCGGTCCAAATCCGTTTAGTCGGGTCGGGCCACGAATTGACACCTCTACCCGAGGATGTACATCAAGTACTTAGAAGAGGATCTTGAGGCTATTCTCTTGGATTTCTTCGAGAGTTCCCCAATTAAACAACACCTCAGGAGGAGATCAAACGAAAAGAACTAATGGATTCAATAAGTTAATTACATCGAGTGTTGCTATTTATAATTTAGATAGAGGAGATATTCTTTAAATTTTAGTTTCAATACTCTCTCTCTCTCTCTCTCTCTCTCTCTCTCTCTCTCTCTCTCTCAAATACCTTTTATTGTATACTTTCTCCATTGATTCCTTATCCCTCTATCTTCTTTTTGGTAAGTTATCCCTCCATCTCCCTTGCCTCATCCCCAACCTCTCTCTCCCCTTCTCACAATCACACGTATGGCTAACTGCTTTAATTGATATGATATATGATTGAAATAAATTTAATATGTTTGCTTCATTTTATTTTTAATTTGAGCTCATATAACACCTCTCTCTCTCTCTCTCTCCAATATATTGCCACTCGTTTACCTAGAAAAATATATATAGCCACACGTGCATTTGCATGTGTGATTTGCCAGTATATATATAGGAAATATAGCCCATCCTACTAGGAAGTGCAAAGCAATTACTTAATAACATTGTAAAACTAAGTCCCAAATACATAACATCTGTTTAATTAAATTTACTATGTTTAAAGACAAATTCCTTGATTTTAACAAGAAAAACAAAGATTCTATCTGAAAAATATGATTACCTTAATTAGTAAGAGTTTAAAGTGTAATAGGATAGTAGGTTTTTAGACTTGACTCATCTTTTCAACATCTGATGAGTCGGACGAGTCAAACCCGATCAAGGCGAGTCATTTGTTTTATTATTTTTTATATATTTTCCATCTTCTCCTTCTCCAAGTGAGGTAGAATTGAGGTTATGATTGCTTCACAATATATATATATATATATAGAGAGAGAGAGAGAGAGAGAGAGAGAGAGAGAGAGAGAGAGAGATAATAAACAACAATTATAGGGTTTTGTTCTGCTGTAGATCAAACTTATAGATTATTAATAGTATATGATCCAATAAAAAAAGACTTGGTGAGTTTCACATTACTCGAGCACAAACACCAAGTCAATAAAAAACTCGGACTGAATGAGGTTTGGTCTAGTCATTTCTTAAAGCTAAGCAAATCTTTATGATTCATAACTAGATTTCATGTTTTTTTAACTAGACTCGATTACTCAGTACGAACCTGCCCGAATAGGGTTTGGGCCGAGATTGCTGGCCTGAGGGTGGGCCACGGTTGAAAATCTCTAGCCCTAAGTTAGGGTCAAGCAACAAGGATTGAAGCATTGGGCTGAGCCTGGCCTGGATCGGTCCAGCTCGACCCTAACTTTGACCTTGGTTTTATATTAAGTATAAACCCTGATTTTAGATGGCAGAGGAAGCGACATTATATATAGTAGCAAAAAATGAAAATCTAATGAAAAAATCTCAATAAACCAAATACATGGAAGAGGCAAAGAAGTTATTTATTTATTTATTTCCACTAATCTTTGGGGAGACTAGCGCAACAACCTGTTGCCATGATCTCCACTTAAAACGCAACACAGATGGGGAATCGAACCTAGGATTGTGTACCTATCCACACAATCCCCAATTCGTCCTAACTATCTGAGCAACCCACGGATAGGTTTAGGGTTTTTGTTTTAGTTAGTGTTTAAGCATCATCAAACATGGAAGAGATAGTACAAAAATAGAGGATAAACAATATCATTTATTCTTTCTTCTTCTTCTTCTTCTTCTTTTTTACCTTCTCCCTAACTTGTCCCAACCCTTGAATCTCCTTTCCCCCTTCCCCAATTAGGGCCAATCAAGGTCAACCTGACCCGGTCATGAGGACGGGTCAAGGTTGGATTTTTCAGGCTCTGAGTTAGGATCAGGCCTAGCCTAACCCACCTAAAGGGAATTTGGGTTAAGTTGGGGTTTTCAAAAGCCCGGCCCAACCCGTGTTGCAGCCCTATTACAAACCATGCTTGCTATAAAGCAATCAAACATTGGTGAAGATTTGGGTCGCCGTATATGAAGTTTTCGATCTTCTTAAGATCAGTTGGATCATTGGGATTCTCTCTGACCCTACCTTAGTCAAACTAATCATTTTGCATATAATTTTTTGGTAAGAAATCATTGCCTAATCATGTGATCCCTGGATCAACATTTTTTTTATTTTTTTTTTGGGAAAAGTCCTTGGACCAACATAGGAGCCAATGAGAGCATGTAAAGGTATCTATTAACATGAATGACAATTTTTTAACTTCAAAGGAATGATGGTAATATTTTGAATGCACTTATGTTTAGGATCAAAGGCCACGCAACCAGGCAATATTCGTTTTGCTCTTTGTAACCAAACTCACCTTCAGCTTACATTCACTTTCGACTGAGGCCTTTGATTGCCATCAACTCCATGGGTATCGCACAACAGTGAAGAGGTCATTTTGATACTTTTTAATAGAGGCGCAGAGAAGTACAATGACTGTACGGTTCCCTCACCGCATGGTGAAGAGAAAACTTCTCTCCCCAGTCACCTACTGCCCCGTCATAATTAGAATCGGCCCTGATTAATTCCGAGTCAAATAATCCGCTTTGGATCCGATTTTTGAAAAGTATTGGTGAGGTACCTAACCCATCAAAGTTCTCGTTATTCGTGCCCTTAGTACGGTATTGTATTTATGATCCATAAATAGATAGCGGTTCCAAAACTTGACCAGCTTACAATATTGTGTTATAATTTTTTTCTTTTTAATTTAAAAAAACGTTGGATTATGTTTGGAAAGCCAGAAAATACAAAGAAGAAAAAGTTATTGAGGGAATTAGAATGCAATGGGTAGTTGAGGTTGATGTGGTCCATCGATGGAACCAATTCGAGACAGAAAATAACTTTTGAATATTTATTATCGTTTGTCCATATGATATATAAAAGAAGGTATCATGTACTCATGTGGCATGAAGGAACCCATCTAGTACTACCCACAAAATATCATATACGAACTACTTAAATAGGGTAGTACCGTTACTACGTGGCTATGATTGACTAAATCTTCCCCCATTTTAACTCGTTACCAACTATTTGTGCTCAATGGATGAAAAATAGGAGGATTGTCTCCCCCGCCCCTCCCCCCTCCCCCCCCCCCCCCTCTCTCTCTCTCTCTCTCTCTCTCTCTCTCTCTCTCTCTCTCTCTCTCTCAATGAATTAAAAAAACTTAAAAACTTGCTTAGATTTAATTAGATAAGTAAATAAGTTACAAAACAAGTAAAATTGATATTGTTTTACATTGATTTTTCTTTTTCATGTAAATCTATTTAAAATGTGATTATTTGGATGTGAAAATAAACACTTCCTAATTACATAACCCCTGTGTCAATCAGTATGACGTCAAAGAGGATGCACACATGGGTATCAAAAGCGGGTGTGAGCTTTTTGAGTTTCGCAGAGATGATGAATAATTTCACTACCCTTTGCATCTGGGAGCAGGGCCGTGCAACCAAGGAATATTCTTCTCATCTTATTGTTTTAGTCTAGTAAATCTAGGAAATTATCCATTAAAAAAAACTATAAAAAATTACATGAAACGGACAAATGTAGAAATGTAATTCTTAAGATTTATTAGTAATTTTGAAGAAAAAAATAACAAAGCACATTAATTGCCCTAATCTAATTCTCATATATATTCAGTATATATTTATTATCCATATTACAAGACTAGTTTAAAACTTTACTCAGCTATATATGTTAAAATTAAATACAAAGTCAACAATCAAAGATTAATTAACCATTAATCTTTTTTGTTCTGTTTTTCCCATTTTGGTTAAAAATTAGCCATTAATCTCACCTGCTCTTTCTCTGAATTATTTCTCGGTTAGAACTTAGAGGAGATATGATCATTTTGGGAGGGGAGATCAATTACAACACTATACATGCTCTCATTAAATGTGCACGTACAGCAGAGACAGACCATACTTGACAGAGTCCAATCCTTATGGAGGGCTCCACATTTCCACTCCTCCACTTTTAAGCGGGGCCTACCATCTAATCTATGAAGGAAGAAAGTTTGCTGTCAGGCTTCCGCACCTCCATTCTTTTATGTCCATTTCTCCTCTTTCTTATAAAATGATCTCCATGCCCCTCATGGATTGAACCAAAAGGTGGAATTGATTGTATCTTAAGTAGGTGTAGTAGCCACGCTCCCAAAAAGAACATTCCCTCTTCATTGAATTACGAAAATAACATCGAACCGAACAGCATTAGCAAAAAACTCAAAAGGATGGATCCATGAAATCGAGAAAATCGAAATTTCTTACAATTACAGCAATAGAATAAATAGTAGACAAGAGATTTTGTTTCTATTTTTTGGGAGAGGGAATGCTAACTAGTCGCATGGCTCCTACCTGTGCCAATGCACTGACCAATGGGAGCATGCATCGAGACATCCAATAAGAGGGGTAAAGTGGTCATTGCGATGTGCCTATGTCTGGACACAGGAATGCATAACCAAGTAGTGTTATTTTCTCCTTCTTTTTTTTTTTCTTCAGTAAAGGCTTTTTTATTTTGGAGTGGAGTTTGGGGGTAGAAATGTTATCAGTTTGGGACTCACATGTTAATGAAATGAAAGATAAAAGAAGTAAAGATGAGGTAAAGTTGATTTTTCCCACCCCACCGAGTAGCTTTTGGTTGGCTTGGGAAAGATAAAAGTTCTCATAACTTTTCCATTCTCCCATTCTAATATCAGTTTGGTTGGAGGAGAGAGATGAAGAGAAGGAAAGAGGGAAAGAGGGAAAGAGAGATCCACGGCGGTTGCAGCGATTCGTGATCTCCTAATCCAATATGAGGCATATCATTATCTACTAACTCCTTCAAGAGAGCCAATTTCTTGGGGTTGACCTCCCAAACCTTATCTCCTTCCAAAAATCCTCTTACGAACGGATCCACCATCACAATCAGGTTGGCAGTGACCACCACCTTCTAGCTCTCCAATCTCATGTCTCCGACGTAGAACCTAGGAAGAACAGCTCTTGACACAAGTTCAATATCCCAAAACTTCAAACCAGAGAAGAAGATGAAGATGAGGAGTTGGATTCTCAAGGCCTCAGACACTAGCTTGTAAACGATGAGGATGGAAGGGGAATTAAGTAGGAGAACGATTCCACTCAAAAAGCTTCTGGTCTCGATGGCCACAAGCATGAAGCATGGGAAGGCGCTCCTACACACCAACAGAGTTTCGTCCAGGCCTACAATGATCGTTTGATCCTCTCGCCCCGACACATCACATTGCAAGATCGTAGAAATCTTCTATGAAGACCTAGAGACATGTTTAAAAGCTTCTACGGTTGCGGTTGGGACCTATTGTAGTGGTGGTGGAATGATGGAGGTTTGCGACTACAACAACGATAATGTCTAATGATTCAAGTTACTCTCCTTAAAATCTGGAGATTTTTGCTAGAGTCCCCATCAAAGTCCCACTAATTTGGTGAGGGCTGGGGTGGGAGAAGATGATGTCCACACGTGGGCCGACAGAAAAAATTATTGTGTTTTCCAAAATCCCATCCCTTTAGGAAAGTTGAGAACCATTAGGCTTGAAGTTTAGAGATGATGTCCACATGTGGGCCGATAGAAAAAATTAGAGGAAATTACACTCCCCTCCCCTCTATGTTTCAAATATTACACTTAGACCCCTCCGAAGTTTGAAATTACAACTATACCCTATGCCATTAACTCTATTAGTAGTTGATGTAAAATGACCCATTTACCCCCTTCCCCTTTCTTTATAGAACATTCTTGGAGCCGTTGGAGGGAGAGAACGATGAGGGTTTTGGTGCTCTTGGAGCGGTTGGAGGGAGAGAGCAATCCGATCACCAAGAGAGTTGCCTGACTCCGACGCTGATGTCCGATCCCTTTGAATCGATTGAGGTGCTCATATTATGAAGGTAAGAACACATCCTTTCTCCCCTTCTTCCACTTCTTTTTCCCCCCTTCTTCCACCTCTTCCCCCCCCCCCCTCTTTTTCACCCATTTTTGTTTTGAAATTTCTTGGCCTGCACAACAGTATTATGATTGTGAATATGCTAATGCATCAATAACTATCAACTAATTTTAATTCCAGTAGCCCAACCACCAACGATTGGTTACAATACCATAATGAACCAAACCAACACTTCCCACATTACTGTCAGTGAAAGATCAAAAAAGGTAGGAGAAGCCGCAGACACCAATGAGAACACTGGTTAGATACTTATTGATGGTGTGACAGTGGCCATTGTTGGTTAAGACTGAACTAAGGAATTCAAACAAGAAGACAGTCCCAGTAGCCAAATGGGTATTTGTTTTTTTTCTCTACTCTTAAACTACTATCCCTTCTGATATTCTTGAATCTAGCTAAGCATTTGAGCCAAATAATGTAAATCTGGTAGTGAAATAACAATTCAGATTTTGGTTTCTTCATGAATTCAAGGCAATGGTCAGGATATGATTGTTCTATAAACCAAGTTGATTCCATAATGTACATGTTAGTTTATCAGTAATGACTTTTATTATCCTCTTTCTTTGTCTTTTTAGGATTGTCAGACTAAATGTCTACCTCAAGTAATTGCAGCTCAACAGGAGGTTTCAAGTACAGATCCATAAAATGTAGATATAATCGGAAAGCTATGATCAGGATATCAGAGACCGCTAACAACCCAAACAAAATTTTTTATAGTTGTCCAGATTACAATGGATGCAAATACTTCGCATGGTGTGAACCTATGAATATTAAAACTACTAATCCATTACCCAATCCCACCATTAATGGATAAGAGTTGGAAGAGGATGTGAGGCAGTTGCGAGAGGAGGTGTGTGTGCTCAGAGATGTGTTATATGGGTTGCAGTAAGAGATGCAGAGTATGAAGATAAGGGTGGATGACACAGTGAACTTTGCTGGATCAATGAAAATGTTTTGTAATTTTCTGTTTCTTTTTTTCGTAGGTGTTTTTGTATCTGTATTTATCGGCCAAAAAATGTAAAAGTTGGATATTATTAAGGATTGAACTATGAGCTGTACTGAATTAGGTTGTATAATGAAAATTTTGACAGCATTTTGATAGAATTTTGGCATGATTTTCATCACTTAACCTGTATAATCCATTAATATGACTTGTAAATATAACCCCACATATCCATAAATATTCCAAATATCCACAAATGTTTCACACATTATTCCACCAAAAAGTCAAACACAGTTCATATACTCCATAATAACATCAAAATCCAAAAGAGTAGTCCAAGTACTGTCTTAAACATCAAATCCCTCAACCAATAAAAAAGTTTTTCATTAACAGTACAAACTACGAAGATTAGATCATCTAATCCAATTAAAGTCTTCATTGCACTCTATTTCTCCGTTGCATTCAACTCCCACCAGCAATTGCCTTCTTCCTTTGTTCCCTTGCTTTCCTTTTGGCTTCCTTAGCTTGCAATTGTGCATTAACCTTGGCTTGCATGCTCAACTCAATGGTCATTGAAAAAGCTTATGATATGATCGTTCTTTGATAATTGTTTGTATCAAGTTAACTTCCAGGCTGCTGAGTTCTCTACATAAACATAAGTAATAATTAGTCAACAAATGGATAACATCACTAATCATTTCAGAATATTTAAAACTTGAAAATTGAACATTGAAAACCTGGGATGATTTTGCTTTCTGTTTCACTAGAGGTCCTATATATCTTCTCTTGTTGTGACCTTCCTGGTTGCATCTGCTACACTTGGCAACACTTGATCTTTTTTTTCGCTAGCCAGGTGAGACTTCATCAGTTTCCTTCTTCCTAAGAGAATGTGGTCTTCCTGGAAGTCTTTTGATTGGTGGAGGTTGTACAATACACATTTTGTGTTCTCCACTTATCTCTTGAAGTCCAAGTAAAAGATGGATAATACCCTCATAAGCTGCCAAATATGTTTTTATGTTACAGTACTCATGACAGTAACTCTCCAAGTTTTCTCTCTTACTAATAATGCATGCTGCTGCATACTTACAGGGTAATCTAGAACCTTCCCATTCTCTACAACAACAAGTTTGTTTTTTCAAGTCGACCACATGCCGTCCTTCAGTATCTATGACCTCAAACTCATATACCCCAGCAGCTTGGACCATACATCCTCTTGATTATGTTTGGATCAAATCCAGCAATTTCTTTATTCTTGGTGTGACAGTCCCAATGTATGTGCAATCCTCCTGATATCTCTTATATATTATCTCCATCAACAACTTCCATATCTCATCAACTATGAGTAGGGTAGGCTTACTCCTAAAAGGTGCAATCCACTGATTGAAACATTCAACCATGTTGTTAGTGACATGGTTGCTTTTGCACGAAAAGTCAAATGCATGTCAAGACCACATCTCAGCTTTAACATTGTTCAACCAATCATATGCATCCTTATTAATTGATTGTATATTTGACATTGTCTTTTCAAACAAGAATGCAGTGGAAGCCATAGTTGCTGACCAAAAATACTTTCTAAGTAGCACACCTGGAAACTTGCTTCTGAAATTTTGATACATATGTCTACTGCAGCATCTATGGTGACAGTCTGGAAATATTTCATTGATGACTTGGTGTAGTCCCTACACATTAGCAAATTAAAAAGACTAAGTATACAAGAAAAAGTAGGTGTGTGTCCTATAGATAACTCTATAGGGTAGAAGGTAACCCATCTTTTGTCTGTCCGACATAAATGTAATAGAAAATTTCTCCTCTGCAGTGTGAAGACAACTATATAACTGTGACAAAAAGAAAATTCAACTTTCCTTGCATTCAATATCCACAATACCATATGCCATAGGGAACAACCCTTTATTGCCATCAATAGAGACTGCAGTACCCCTCCACACATCCCTTTCAAGTGGCAACCATCAAGACCTATGAATGGTCTATAGCCTTTCACAAAACCATCAATGCATGCCTTGAAACTAATGAACAATCTTTTGAAGACAGGAGGGTCTGACATTATGACTCTCTGATGGAATTGCAGCTTAAATAGACTTCCAGGGTTTCTTTGTAGCACCATTTCTCCATAATTAGGTAGCTTTGCGAATGACTTATAATGGCTACCTTCATTGAAGTTAGCTGCATGCTTCTTGGCCCTATACACTGTCATATAAGGGATCTCAACCTGGAATTTTTCCTTGAAATATGAACAGATTGCATCTGGATCCATATCTAGGTTTGCCTTTAATCCTGAAGCAAGGTGTCGGGCAATCCAAGTAGAAGTAATATTCTTGTTTCTTTTTTTCCTGGCACAAGAATGTTCATTGTATATAGACTTGATCTGGTATGTTACTCCTTCATCTGCTGCAGGTGAAGCATGGATCCTACATGTACACCCCTGTGCTGCACACAAAATAGTCACTCTTGACTTCTCATTCTTAGTTCTCAATAGTTCTAAACCTTCTTGAATAGCATAGTCTTTAAGAACAACCCTGAAATGAGTCACATCATCAAACAACATCCCTTTCTCTAGTCTTACCACTTGCCCATGTGAATATGATGGTGTAGAGTAATCATCATCACAATAGTCAGATAATGCTTCAATGTTATCTTGGTCTGCAACTCTTGTACCATACATTCCATCATCTTGACCATCAACTTGAGCTTCAACCCCATCATTGTACTCCTCTTCATCATTCATATCACTCTCATCTTCAGACACAGAATTCCAATCAGCATCACTTGAACTTGAAACATCGAATAAGACTTCATTGGTATTCTTACTGACTGTGTTACTAACATCATCCACAACATCCGCAACGTCAAGTTCAGCAATAATACCATTTATGACCTTGCCAGTACTCTTACTAACTGTCTTACTGCCATCATTCACATCATTCACATCTGTCACATCATTCACATCATTTCCATCAACAATACTATTAGTTGCATCAATACTAACTGAATCATTCATGTTGCTCCTACTGTTATGTCCACCACTGGTTGAAGCCCTATAGGTACTACCACTTTTTCTTATTTGGTGCTTTATCCTATGCCCACCAGATGACTGAAATTACTGCATGATACCTCCAAAACCACTTTGACTTTGTAGTACATCAATTCTACTTCCATACTGATCCTGCATCACATCATCACCAAAGCCACTTTGACTTTGATGGACATGCCTACTAGCAGTCTCCCGTTTGACTAGTCCACCAGGGAAACTATTTATCGTGTGTAGGTTACTTCGATTGGAATCTCAGTGAAGATCGTATGCATACAAATTTATGCATTCAGCATTCTGATGCAATACAAACATGTCCAGTACACTTGCATTCTCATTCACTTCCATCTGCTGGTTGGAATGAAGTATGCACTTCACTTTAAATGTGACAGTATGTCCTTCTGGTACATGTCTGATAACTGTGTTATAAATATCAATCACCACGTCCCGATAACAGTACTTATCCAGATCAACTGGGGTAGGTGCAGATGTATTCAAGTCGTAATGATAATATATGATAACTCTAATTTCCATTGAATAATGAATGATTTCTGATGAAAAAAAAAAAAAAAAAAACACAAGATGTTACATAAACACAACTACATTAAGAATTTGAATGGAAATTAGTCCATACAACTAAGTCCACATAACTACATTCCAAGGATTTGAAATAAAGCCCATACAACCATTCCAAGGATTTAAAACAAGAAACAAAGTACATACAACCATTTCAAAGCATTAAGAAAGCAATTGCATTCCTACCAAAACAAAAAAGAAAAAAATTACATTAAAAATTTCTACCATACCAAGTCCCTACAACCATTACAAGGATTTGAATTTAATACTAAGTCCATACAACAATTTCAAGTAGCTTGTAAATCAAATGAAATCCGAAATTGGTAACAGAGTAAGAAAGAAAATGACTAATTTTCACCATGGATTTTCATATCATTCATCACCATTCACCATTGAAGAATAAAAAACATAGCATAATAAGAGAGAACATTCAATGCCTCTTCTGAACAACCAACCGAGAGCTTTAATCTCTCCCAAATACCTAACTATCTCAAAGCCATAAGAATTCGGTTGTGTTTGATTAAATATCCCGAAGCCCTAACTCTCCCAAATCTGTGATTTATACTAACCTTATACTTAACTTGTAAATCAAATGAAAGCCGAAATTGGTAACAAAGTAAAAAAGAAAATGACTAATTTTCACCATCGATTTTCATATCATTCATCACCATTCACCATTGAAGAATAAAAAATAGGGCATAATAGAGAATAATAAGAGAGAACATACAAGCACTCTCTACATCCAATCGATCTAAGATTTATGATAAATCGCCACAGCCCTAGCTCTTCAATGCCTCTTCTGACAAAACCAACAGAGAGATTTAATCTCTCCCAAATACCTAACTCTCTCAAAGCCCTAAGAATTCGATTGTGTTTGATTAAATTTCCCAAAACCCTAGCTTTCCAAAATTTGCGATATTATACTAACCTTAGACTTCAATCTTCATCGATTAACAGCTCCAATCTTCAACGAGATGTAATGTCTTCGATAGCGAAAGATAAGAACCATCGTTGATCGCCAAAAATTTGGAGATGTTCACCTTCGATTTTAGTTTCAGAAGATCAGGATGTATGGAGGAATGAAGAAGCCGAATGAAGAAACCATCATTCTTCTCAAGAAAGAAGATGGTAATGAGTAGGGGTATTTTGGGGGTTTTTGAAAAAATTGTAATACACTTAACGTTTCCTCACTCACGACCAGGGTACGGTTGATAGAATCTAGAACATACAGGGGAGGGTAGTGTAATTTCAAACTTCTTAGGGGAGGGTTCTATAATACTTGAAATATAGAGGGGAGAGGAGTGTAATTTACTCAAAAAATTATTGTGTTTTCCAAAATCCCACCCCTGTAGGAAAGTTGAGAATCATCAGGCTTTAAGTTTAGACCTCCTGATAAGATGGGTTTTACCTAGACCACTCACTACCAATTGTTCTAGACAAGAGAATGTGAATATCCTCAACTAATATAGACAGAAAGTGAAATCAAATCAAAACCAAAATACAAAATTTTGTAATCATTACTTAACAGCATTGTATAACTAACTCCAAAAACACTTCGCATCTATTTAATAAAATTCAACATGCTTTGCAAACAAATTCCTTAATTTTAAAAAAGAAAAGAAAGATTCTAATTTTTTTTTTTTTTAATATTTAAGAGATTAAAGTATGGTTGGAAAATCAGATTTTTCAATTTGATTTGTCATCTTCAAAACTTGGTGAGTTGGGTGAATCAAATCTGGTCAAGTTGAGAGTCATTTTTTCTTTATTTTGTAATATTCTTCTCCTTAAGTGAGTGAGGATTGAGGAGGGATTAAAGTTACAATTGCTTCATAGTGAGAAGAAAAGAAAAGAAAAAAAAAAGGAGTCAATATTGAAGATAACAAAAATTCTAGGGTTTTGTTTAGTGCACTATAGATCAAACTTATGGTTTATGAATAGTATGTGACACAATACAAAATTCAGACTAGGTGAGCTTCACATGACTCAAGCAAAAACAATGAGTCAATAAAAATTTGGACTGACTCGAACTTGGTTTGATCATTTCTTAAGCATAGGACGAATCTTTATGACTCATGACCAGGTTTCATGTTTTTTTCACTCAACTCGGATACTCACCTAAGTAAAAATCTAATTTTCCAACTATAGTTTAAAATAGTTACACATGACTTAGGCAAAAACCACGAGTTAATAAGAACTTGGACTAACTCAAACCTGGCTTAATCATTTCTTAAATCTAGGGTGAGTCTTTTTTTTTTAACTTGACTTGGAAGACTACCCCCGAGTAACAACCTGATTTTCCAACTATAGTGTAAATTAGTTTGCACAATCATTTTTCTAAAGGTTTCTATTTTACTTTTAACAGGGAAAAGTTCTCTATATGGGAGCATGGTCCCTGCATCAGTACAAGGGCCGATGGCGCACGTTTGAAAGTATCAATAAGGCAAGCATTTTCACATTTCATGGAAGCAAACGGTCATTTTATCCCCTCTATATCAGGCGCAACTTTTTGCTTGTTTGCTAACTACGGGTATCTTAGGCTTTAGCATGACTAGTCCTGCGAGTCCAGATTGACCCTACAACTGCATGGACTGAGTCATACCGGGGTTAAATGAGAATCATTCAACTTTCACTAAAAAAAATGAAAAACATTATACACCCCATTTGAGTAACCTCCAAAGAAATAAAAAGAGTCAAACTCAAAACTATGCATACACTTCCTAAGGCGAATCCTTTGCCAACCCACTACCCCATGAGGTTATAACAAACACATTGTCATGCTCCCATACGTATTCCTTTTTCCCAATTAATTTTTCCCTTTCCTTAACTTCCAACCGGATGGCGCCTTGACATGGCACTGCATGCAGTTTTAGCATTTCGCACGATACAAGATGTACTTTTACGATATATTACAAAAAAATCATTTCTAGGGTTGCCTCAAATGCTACCCATGGGCATGCTAGAGAGGGTTCCACTTCAAAGTGGGATCGTATGTATATCTAACAATGCTTTTATTATTATCTAATAATTATAGTTTTAGTATTTTACTTGATATAATAAGCATACTTTCTTGATATTTTATTGCAAAATTATCTTGCTACTGAGAGTTACGGCAACATTGGTTATAGGTTGGTGTAACGATTAATGGATTTTTGTCTTAAATTTTTGTTTAGACTCCTTTGTTGTGACTCTATTTGTTTCAAATTAAATCTCAAATAATAAAATATTTTATTTCCCCAATTTTGTTTCAGAATCTTGGGAGTCCCATTTGTATAACTTTATTTCTTTCCTTACACTTCCAATGTGACAAAGTATAGAGATAAAATTTTAAGACCGAGTTTTTCTAAGGTCATGGTGGACAAGTATTCGTTCATCGCGTAGTCTTGAGACTACTAGCTTGATGTGGGAAAAGGTAGATCTGCACCTTTTTCTTCACGCAGTGAACTTCATTGTAGGGTTAAAAAAAGAAACTTTATCCAAATTTTTATATTTTAAATTTTACTTCACATTATACATACGTAAAAGGGAGATTAAAGAAAAACATTCACATATGCGTGATGTGTTTAACAAAACATTTTTCTTGAAATTTTACTTCAAAATAAAGGAGACCTTAGGTGGAAAAGGATTTGCATACGTTGTGACGGGTTTTTGGAATGCCAAAATACCTAGCTACACGCCTTTCAAAGCATTGAATCCAAGTCTCGCTCATTGATTTTCATGGTGTTAATTCAGTTTGAAACCAACGGGTTAAACTGTAATACCTTACTTTCTAAACCTTGTTTAATTTTTCGATTGGTTCGATTTGGTCTTGTAAGACTTGAACCGAGCAAGTCGGGGCAAGTACCTTATGAAACATAATGGCAAAGGTGATTCTGAACTCAAGTTGGTCAAATGAGCTGGAGTCAGTGCTTAGTGTAGTCCGCGTACCGTAGTCGTGCACTTGCTCATATCACGAAGCCATGTACGCACAATAAAGATATATAGCCACATTTTATGTTAAGTATGCATATAAATAGCCTATCGGGAGTGAAATACATGTCGGGACCGAGCCCCATCGAAAACCCCAATGTTCAGGCTAAGTTTTAGCCGACTGATGGGTGGTCATAGGTGGGTCGACCCACCAGTGTGACCTACTAATCTGGTCACTAGATATTTTTACTCCACTATAAATAGTATTTATTACCTTTCTTTCACCTCATTTACTGTTTTACACGGTAGTTGAGAAAAGTAAAGAAGAGAGAGATAAAGAAGAAAGAAGAGAGAGGAAGGAAGAAGAAAACGAGGAAGGAGGCGATCGTTGTGTGTTGTCGGGGTTAGATCCCTTGAATCCGACACTGGATTTATGATCATCATCTCGAGATCTACGATTTGAGGTGAGTAAGGTCCATTTCCTTAAGCTTTTATGAAACCCAAAGTGAAACCCTTTGATTTGGGTAAAAATCCTTTGGATCTTGCTACTATCTTTTGAGAATATGAATCTAAGGTTTAATAGAGGTTCTATATGTTGTTTATGAAGAATTTAGAGGAAGACTTGTAAGATTTGTGAAGTTTTTGTTAATCTCTTGAGTTAAAGAGAAGGATTTGAGGTGTTCTTGAGCAAAGAGGTAAGATCCACGCTTAAGACCTTGGATCGACCTTAGATCTAGGTTGAAATCATGATTTGGAGCCTTAGATTTGTAAAAAATGCGATCGAATCGACCCTTGATGGTTTCTCTAAGATGGGATGAAAAATGATAAAGAGCAGCAAAACCTCAATCGCGAGTGGTAGGTGCTTGAAAATGGATGGGACCCACCAATCCAATGCTCACCTGTCCTGGGTGGGCTGTTGGTTTGATTGGCAAGCAAGGACTGGTGGGTACCTTACCCGTCGCTCTTGGCCCACCGGTCCAAGTAGGGTTGCTAGTCTGACAGGCAAGCAAGGACTGGTGGGTGCCCTACTAGCCTATCGACCTACCAATTCGATTTCTCGGATTTCGATTGGACCCAAATTTATCGAGTAACCTACTCTTATGATTCTAAACACATTAGAATCATCAAACCTCAATGGTTATGATCTTAAAATGGAGGTATATTAAACCTAACTCTTTTATGATAGGTTATACTAGAACTCGCATCATTGCACACAGGATCTACCTCGTACCAAGGGTGATCATCGTATACAAATAAGTAAGTGGAAAAAGGACATTGTATGTTGTCATTCTGGTTGTAGACTAGTCATATCATCATTTATTATTATGTAAACTAGTCATCCATGAATGCCATTGCAAGCATTGATATGTGTATTATGAAATTCAATTATGACTTAACATAGGGGTGTCAATCGGTCGGCCCGGCTCGATTTCGGTCCGGGTTGAGTCGGTTTCGGTATGGGAAAGTTGAAACCGAAACTGAACCAATAAGGAAATTCCGGTTTCGGTTTGGTTTCGGTTTCGGTGCGGTTTGGTTTTGGTTTGTCTTCGGTTTCTTAAATCGATTTGTAACCGGGTTGGTTTTGGTTTTTGGTTCAGTTTGGATTCGAATTTTCATACAAATGTTTACAAAACTTTGCAAATTTTGATTTTTTTAATGAATTTTGGAGTGTTTCGGTTTCTTACCGGTTTGGTTTCGATTTTGGTCTGGGTTTTGAGCCGATTTTGGTTTGGTTTCGGATTCATTCGATTTTCGATGCGGTTCGATTTGGTTTGGTTTTGGGGTTGCAATACTCCAAATCGAACCGACCCAATAAGGCTTCAGTTCGGTTTGGTCCGTGTTGTTATCGGTTCGGTCCGATCGATTTTACCGGTTCGATTTAAGAATTGACAACGCTAACTTAACATATTGATATCTTTAATTGTTAAATGCTTGTTCTTGTTTCGTGATGTGAGATGGGTGATTTTAACTATTGATTATGATGCTTGTTATGTTAGACTAAATGTCGTAGTCGGCTTGGACATGAATGCATTAGTGGCCAGTGGTATGGACGCGGTGGCACTATACAACCGTATTATCTCACATAGAAGCATGTAGTTAGGATTGACATATCCCTGTGCTACGATCCTTCCCAATAGGGGTTTAGGTGGAGTATATCATGTCGACAACTTCAGTGATATAATAAAGGGTCAATCGTACTGCTCTTAAATTTAATATCGCTCTGGGTGAGCATTTTTACCTTAATGTGGCTATGAATGAGCATTTTACTTTAATGTCGCTATGGGTAAGCATTTTACTTTAATGTCGCTCTAGGTGAGCATTTTACTTTAATGTCGCTTTAGGTGAGCAATTTACTTTAATGTCGCTCTTGGTGAGCATTTTACTTTTCGGTACCAACGGTTGCCCTTCTCCGGCAACCCTATGAGCGTATCGCTAGATAGAGCTCGGGTCTCGGACTTGAGACATACGCGCACTGTGGTTATGAGTAGCATATAACCTATGACTTAGAATTGTTGCCTAAGTGGACTAAGATAATAAAATGAACTATATGCATATAAGTTCATTTGTATTGCATATACTTGCATGGTCTTTCTTTTTACTTACTGGGCTAGTGAATTCATCCCACGTGCACACTATTTTTAATTGATTTTGTAGGTCATTCGGCTAAAGAGCTAGAACTGGGATCCACCTTGAAATTTTCAGTTAAGGATAGGTAGGTCCCTGAAGATCTTAAGCACGGGGCCGAGTGCCCTTGCGATTGCTGTGTTGCGAGTCGACAATATTGATACCATACATGGATTCCTTTTGATTATTTTGGAAATGTTGCCCCTTTGTATTCTAGATGCTTAAATTATATTTCTTGTGTATATATCACGCATACGAGCCTACATGTAATTATGTTATGTAATATAATTTGGGTATCAAGAGTATAGGGGTATTTATAGATATGTATAGATAAGACTTCTGTTGAAATACAAATTTTATTTGACTTAGTGCGTGTATGCTATGTTGTGGTTGCTGTGTCATGTGATCCTAACAGGTTTTGAGTTAATAGGGATTAACTCGATCATCGATCTGGTTCTGTGTGGAATGGGGTGTGACATAAAAGGTTAAAATTGAACCAACTTTTCGAACTAATCGGTCTTAAACTTAAAATCAGAATCAAACCATTTACTAAACGATTTTACAATTCTTATGTAAATGGCTCGATTTGGTTTTGAAAAACAATTTCGATTTCAAATCTAAATATAATTAAACATTAAAAGGAGTGAGAACCCCGAACAAGCAACGACAAAACCCCTCCCTAAATCATTCCATTCATCCCTATTCCGTAACCCATTGTTAAGCCTAATTATAGGTAGAGAATCCTGCATGGTGAAAAAGCATCAATAAAATCATTAAAAAAAAAAAAAGGGTACGCCCTCTCAAGTGGGGTAGTGAAATGACAATCTCACTGCTTCTCTTGGATGCTCGTGTGCACACTCCTAATGACTCTTATCATAAAGGCCACATAGCCTGCAAACCCCTTCCCAATATATATATATATATATATATATATTACGTTCGTGATTTCCTTTCCCAAATCAGTAAGATTGCGAACCTCTTTATTTCGGCTTAAAAAGAAATCTCACTCTCTCTGGATCTCGTGTGCACACTCCTAATGACTCTTAATCATAAAGGCCACATAGCCTGCAAACCCCTTCCCAATATATATATATATCAAAGACAATCTGATATTGGTCATTTAAATGAATCTTTATCAATGGTCCACATCAGCTAGGTTAATGGTTCAACTAGGGACTAAGGATGTGAATTTGAAACTGAAATTGTTTATTGAAATTGAATCGAATCGTTTACACTGAAATAACAAAATCGTTTGGTAAATGATTCAGTTATGGTTTCAAGTTTCAGGCCAATTAGCTAAACGGGTTGAAATGGAACTGAACCGTTTAACCCATTGGTTTCAAATCGAATTGAAACCATGAAAATAGAACCATTTATACCGTCAAAACCGATCCAATTAACCCGTTTAAAGATTAAATAAGATACTTGCAAAATGTCACTAGTATCTCATTTGATTCAAAGATTGAGTGCTCCAAGCCTACAAGTAATTCTAGAGGTAACTTGCTCATTGTTTGGAATGCCAATTAAATTAATCCAACTCACTAAGTAGAATGTATACTGATAAAAATACAATTTTCGTTCATATCATAGCATATTAAATATATATTTTTTAATATTATGACATTATTTGGGGGGGGGGGAGAATAAAAAAATCCGTGCTGTAAGCATTACTTACTGACTTGTTAGATACGCTTGAGACTATTTTCTATCAAAATATTTTCTTTTGCTTAGTTGTTTAATTGTTTTGACAAAACATAATGGTTTGCATTTCACATTCTCAAGATTGAATCGTTTATCACCAAAATAAAATTTTAATAAACATGCGAATAAACTAGCAAACCGATTGCTAACCGTTTAGAAACCGTATGGAATAAACTAAAATCGAAATCATTTATAATCGTGGAACCGAAACCGTTTAAAAATCATGGAAACCGAAACCGTTTACTAAATATGGTTGTGGTTTCAGAAAGTGCAACCGTGTCGTAAATAGTGCGATTTTGGTTTCAACCAAAATATATATGAACCGAATCAAACTGAACCATTTAAACTGAAACCAAACCGATTAACACTCTTCCTAGGGACTCAACCATTGGTTTATGGACAATTGAACTCAATAGTTGGACCAGAGAGTGTAGATTTAGAAAGTTATTTTTATTTTCACTTTTTTAATTATTAAATCCTTTGCTAGAGGAGGGATTGAGATTACGCTGCGGCTACACAGGAGCCCTGACTCGTGCAAAATCCTCGCTCCAAGCCACCTGATCCTTACTAGTAGAGATCCATTTCAGGTATCATAGGGTTCTCTTTATTCTTTTCTTGTCTTTTTCTATTCATACAAGAAACCTAGGATTTTTTTTTTTTGGTAATGTAACCTTAGAAGTTGGAAACCCTAGAAGGAATGTTAAATATATAGAAAATTCATAAAACTTAAAGTGAAATAAGAAAATTCATTAAACTAAGGAAGGTAAAATATAAGGTAAAATACAAAGAAATTATAAATTTAAAAAAAAAATTATTTGTAAAGACTATTCTTTTAAATCGGTTTTTTTTCCCATATAACCTCACCCAGACCCCCATTTTTGGTTTCTACCATGGACATATCGGTTACTCGTTAATTTTCAAAAATAAACCTTCTCTTAAAAAAATTTAAATTCCTCATTCTACTTATTATTATATTTTGAAATATAAAATTCATCTTAATTTGCATGTGTTACACGAGGACTTCTCTAAAACATATTAAAACTATTTTTTTATGAATTAAATGTTTTTAAGTGGGAAAAATTACCTTTAAAGACATTTAAGATCATGTACCCAAATTCACATAGAAGTGCATATCATGCCATTTAAGTTATGTTTGAAAGAGTAGAAGGGTAAATATGAAGGTTAATTAGTTTTGAGAATAGGATAGGTTTGCAGTTTTGAAAATTAGTTTTAGGGACCGCCAAATCCAATATTCAAAAAAAAAAAAAAAAAAAAAAAAAAAATCAATTGAAGGGAAAACCAAACTTATATGGGAAAACTCTTTCTGTATCCAAGTGATAAAATGGCAATAAAAACCTTCACTAGCAATCAAAAGTTGATAAAAACTACTTCCATGCAAGAAACCATATATTTATGCTATCTCAAACCATGCCAAGGATGCAAAGAAAACAACTCCATTCATTCCGCACCAATTACTAAGGAAGAGTTCTTTGTCTAAAAGCATTAACATGGGGATCGATAGAAGTGCAAGTGGAAGCACCAATAGGTTAAACACTTCCACCTTTCATGGGGGGGAGGCGGTCTTTTCACCCCTTCTTTGTGTCTTGGTGCACTCTCCACACTCGTATAAAGTCCTTTTCTCCCTAGAGATGGGCAAGGGTGTGCATGTGTGACACTCTTAAATGGCAGAACAAGAAGAGATGTAAGTTGATACTCATTTAATTATATTGACAGCTCAAGGGTTTGTAGCTCATTGTAAGAGATCTAAATTCTCATTAAAATCAAACTGCTATTTATTCTTATGAGATGGTGGGCCGAAACTGCTATTATTTAAGGTTAATTTTGGTATATATATTTAACAAGTGCTCAATCTATCCGTGACATCATATTGGATACATCATCATCATCCCTTTACATATATTGCAGAAATAAACCACCCACCTAAATAAACTCTTCCAGCCCCAAAGCTGGATACATATTTAATTATCACCAAGTTTCTCTCACTGTCCGTTCAAGAAAAACTTTGTCCTTTGATTATAACCTACATTTTTCAGTACGTCCAATTAATTAATTTTGATTGATTATCCAGTTAGCTCTTCTTGCCTTCATTGTACAATCTGCTCAACAACTAGGTAATAGGACTCTAGCGTAAGTTTAAGGGAGGTCGCATGCAGGTTCGATCATCCTACTCCTACCTTTGTGAAATATAGTAATAATAGGGTCGTATTACTAGTTAGTATTAATAATAAGTGTGGCATAGTGATACTTTTGTTGGCCCCTCATGGGTCCCTATTTGTCGCCAATGTGTGGGTCTTACACCTAAAAAAAAGAAGCCCACTAAACCAAACTCCTACAAAAGCCTCCACCTCTAAGCATTAATGAACCTACTCGTTAGATTATTTTTTTTTATATTTTGTAAAATTATTTTTTCCCCACTTACCATAAGTTTATAACTAATACACTTTCTTACAATAAGGGTAAGATCATTTTTTCTTCTTAACAAAAAAAAAAAAAGATCATGTTATTCACAAATCACATGTGTAATTTAAATACATGCAAGATAATGACAATTTTAGAAAATAACATAACAGCAAGAACATTTTCAAATCATTTTCGAAGGACCACGTTTCACTATACCCATGAGTGTATAGAAAATCTTCACATCCACTTCAATTAATTGGTACCATTGGTTTTCATTACATAAGAAAAGGGTATTTTTGACTTTGTCAATAAAAAGTAAGAGTATAATGATGACCCAAGAATCCAATCATATAATCACATCAGCATTGGAAAAGAAAGAAAACTTAAGCCATTTTGAAATCCTTTTAACCTTTGGTCTGAAGAACAACTTGGAATAAAATAAAAAATAATCAAAAGAAAATTATATCATTTGAATACACATGTTGAGGTGTCATTCAGGTGGTCCAATTAATATTTTTTTTACTTAATTATTCATTTTTATAAAAGAAGTCAAGAATAGGGGAGCTGATAGTAATCCTCCTTGATTAAAAAAATAAATAAAACTAAACAAGAAATAAGGTAGGAATGGGGTGGGAGTGTTGTGTCATATCACTACTCTAGTTTTTATATTGTCCCTCTAGCTTTGCAGTTTGGTTGTGGTTGAGTTGTTTGGGAAAGTAGGAGGGCATCTTCCTCTCTTTGTAGTCAAGCAAAGTGAAAAAATAAAAATAAGATTAGTAAAACTTTGTCTAATTGACTAGAAAAAAAGTTTAAGTCATTGAGAAAGTTTAATTTCTGTTTCTTCTAATAAGGATAGGTATTATATTTTTTTCCTTTTAGCTGGCGTGGAGTGGGAACTTGACCATATATCATCTCCACTTTCATTAGATGTACACACATGTATTTAGAATTTGCTAGCTATTTTAAGATGATTTTAGTGGTTGTTACCAAACATGATCTGCATAGTTAAGTTCTTCTTTCTTTGGAATTGACCTCTTTGAATGTTTATGAAGTTGGAGTGGGTAGTGGGTCTTTTAACAATTGTTCATACTTCAATATTACATGACATGTTTTTTATCAAAAAAAAAAAAAAAAAAATTACAAGATAGTCAGTCAATAAGTCTTAAATCTTAAAATCACTGATCATTAATAGTTTGTCCATCATAGATGTAAGATAATTTTCAGTCCCTCGTATAGACCACAGTTCTAAAGATTGATATTATCGGCAAAATCATTAGCGATCCTACATTGGGGGATTGGTGATCTAATTCATAATCGATTGAGACTGATCCTGATCTCGATTACTAAAGCCCTGGCATGGAGTGTTTTCTTATTTTATTTTATTAAGTAGGTTTTTATTTTTCAAAGAAAAAAATATTAAAAAAATATAAATCCCCATCTAATCTGCCTATAAAGCCTAAATATATGTATGAATCTTTTATACCTGGAGTATAAAACTTTTTTAGTATTGATGATCCATATTATACTTTATGAAAGGCAAAAGAAAACCAAAGTGAGGACCTTCTATATTGAACTGATTTACCCTTAATCTGTACTAGATTCTTTACTTTAATTAAAGTGAAACCTTCTTTATTTTTTTCACTCTTAAAGATATTCTTTTGTTCAATAATATTTCTTCAAATTAATTCCTAATTTTCTACTCAAATCAAATCTCTATAGAAATCACAAGATGGATGAGTTCCTTCCTTCCCTTTTTAAGAGGAAATTAACAAAATTGAAATAGGACAGATCATCATCACCTACCAAGAAGACCAGTTGGGAACGTGATAATAAGAGGGCCAGAGGGGTGTGAGACCAGACTAGCTAAACTAGCAAATGGCATTACTGTCCATCAAACTAAAATCAATCCATGCATGTGGATTTAGATATTAAGGTTCTAACATGTATGATATTTATTATAAATATATTCACAAAACATACCAAAATGGTTTTTTATTCTTTCCTCTCTCTTCCCATTATCTAAAATAATTAATTAAATGAAAAAATAAAGAAAAATATTTTTTGTAGGGTGAATGTAGTCTTGCACCTATATGCAAAGGGAAAAATGACCGACTCACCCCTAAAATAAAAATAAAATGACTTCTTGATTGATTATTTTTTAAGCATTTTCATTGGCCCTTGCATAAAAGTCATAAATAAAATAAAGGGAGAGAGATTGGTATGCCGCCGGTATACGGTAAGCTAATGGATAACACCAATGGGGCACATTAGGGTTGTCAATGGTTCGGTTCAGCCCGTTTTGGTCTGAGTTGAATCGGTTTCAGTGTGGGAATGATGAAACTGAAACTAAACCAATAGGAAGATTTCGGCTTCTTGTATCAGTTTGGTTTCGATTTTTTGTCTGATTTGGGTTTGATTTTCTATACAAAACTATGTAGAAACTTGATTTTTTAATGAATTTTGGATTTTTATTGGTTTCTTACCAGTTTATTGTGATTTCGATTCGTGTTTTGAGTCGATTCCAGTTTAGTTTTGGATTCATTTGGCTTTCAGTGCGATTCAATTTGTTAGTGGAATTACAATCTCCCAAATCGAAATTGATCCAATAAGCCTTTGATTCGGTTTAGTCTGGGTTCAATCAGCTCAGTCGAAGACGGTTTTACTGATTCGGTTTAGGTATTGACACCCTTAAAGCACATGATAGGTATCATTGAGAAATGATATGAACATCATTTCAAGAAAAAGAAAAAAGATAAACATAATAGATGCTAACATACAGTATAGTATACCAGAGGCATGATACCTAAGTACCTAACCGTTTCCCATAAAACATCAACTGTATAGCTCGATCGGTTGTTCAATTAAACTGTTGTGTTTTTTTTTTTTTTTTCCTCTCTCTAAGTGTTTCAGTTTACCTGCCCAAAGTATCTCTCCTTCGTCTTTTCTCCGTCTGGGCCTCCCCTAATTTGGCCAGCCACCTTCTTAAACCACATTGGCGCATTTTAGTCACAGTCACACACACACACACTCTCTCTCTCTCTCTCTCTTTGTGAGTCTCTGAGTGGGGTATTTGTGTCTTTCTGTCGGGGCTTCCACACTAACGTAGACGGCGCGTGTGAAGAGCCTCGAGTGTAAAACACATGGTTTGATCGGGACTGGAAACTGCGGAGAGAGAGGACGACAGCATTTAAAACCCGTCCCTGTCTACACTAATGCATTACCCTCTCGCACCTCTCTTCTTCTCTCTCTCTTTCTCTATCTCTCTATCTCTTTACTCTTGTTTTCCCTGATCAGAATAGAAACTAGAACCTTATCGGCTATTCTCACTCTCTCTCTCTCTCTCACAGTATGAGAAGAAGGTTGGATCTCTTGCCTCAGCCGCCGCCTCCACCATTGCCAGTGTCCATTGGAAGTGGAATTCCAGAGACTACTGCTGGTGGTGGTGGTGCTGATGATTATTCTTTGTCGTCGTCGTCGTCGCCGTCGCCGACGAAAGGGAATCTGAACCCGAGCCTTCTCATAATCTCTCTCATCCTTCTAGCAGTGTTACTTTTCTCCGTCTTACTCCACCTATTCCTCCGCTACCTCAGCCGCTCCTCCTCCTCTTCCTCCGGTGATCACAACGTGGCATCTGCAGACCACACACATCACGCTCACCGAATCTCCAGTCGCCGTGTTTCCCCCGAGTATCAATCTCTAATTGATTCACTCCCTCTCTTTTCCTTCGGCTCTGTCGCTGGTATCAAAAGCTCAACCACAGTTGATTGTGCTGTTTGTTTATCCAAACTCGAACCTCACGATCAGCTCCGCTTGCTTCCACTCTGCTGTCACGCCTTCCATGCCGACTGCATCGACACGTGGCTTGCTTCGAACCACACTTGTCCTCTCTGCCGATCAACTATCCGTGTGGACGAATCCGAGGAACTTGCAAAGCTTTCTTCTTTATCGGCCGGTGGTGGAGATAGTTTCCGGTTAGAGATTGGAAGCGTCAGTCGCCGGAGTAGTGCTGTCACCGATTCCGGTGGCGTTCCCAACTCCCGTAGGTCTTATTCCATTGGATCATTCGATTATGTGGTGGAAGAAGACTCTGAAGTTGTGGTAGCGGGCAGGCAAGGAGGTTCTGAGTACAATCATGGGCGGAAGGATATAAATGGTGCGGATTCTACGGCGGAGGCGAATGTGGCTGTACCGGAAATGCCGGGAGATCAGGTGGCGGCGGAGGTTGGCGGTGGTGGGAGATCGTGGTTGAAGGATTATGTGGACCGGTTGGCTTCATCGGCTTCCTCGTCGTTTTCTTCTCGGACTCTATCGTTTCGACATCCAGGTAGGATTTTTAACGGCAGTAGTCGCCGGAGCGGTGACGGTGCCGTTGCCGGTGTTGGGGAAGTCGGGAGTTGGGATTTGGAGGGAAATTGGGTAAGCGAAGAAATGGGGAGCTTCTTTCGGTGGCTGTCAGGGGTATGACTGGTAATTTTAGATCATAATTGGGGCAATTTTGTTGTGTAGGAAATAACAAGAAATAGCCTCAAGGGTTCTGTACAAAAATTGGAATTTTTTTTTGCTGGGTTTAACTTCTTGTCACTGCGCATGGCTGACATTTTATTTTTTGTAATTATGTATCATTTTCATTTCTAAGCAACGTTAATTGTGGCTGAAAATTTGTTAACAGGAAGATTCATCATCTCTTGTTTACATGCTAAGTTTCAGTCTAATGAGAATTAAGACAAATGAATCATGTCGTTCTAATATTCTGACATTCAAACACACTGAGTATGAAAAAATCCAATGCACATGCTTAATTGTGTCTTGGTGTGGGAACGTTAGATGAACATAATTCTTTTCTCCTCAAAATTAATTATATCACAAAATAAATCCTAAAAAGTTAGAATATAGTGTAGGAGACCATAGGGTATGTTTAGTACATAGAATAGAAAATGATTGAATATGAGAATTATCCATTTCTATATATCCAATGTTTACATTTATCAAATTACTTTTCACCGAACGTAATGGAAATCATGGTTATAATGCATTTGTAACAAAATTGGTGACAAGAAGATTTTTCCATCTTTTTTAAGTAATCTTTCCTTTTTATACACCTATACAACTGAATGACAGAACCCTTCACAAAGGTAGCCTAATAAAAGTACTAGAAAGGACTTAACTTGCTTCATGTAGACTCCTCCTAGTTACAAAGTAAAAAAATGAAGGGAAGTAAAATCAAACTAATCCAAAAGAGAAAGTTGTTACAATCGTTATTTCACATGATTGCATGATTGTTTAACTAACTCTAAAAGGATATCAAATTTGATTATGTTAATTTTATGGGGAAAAGATTGTTTCTTAGTTGCAAGGCTGTAGGGGCCAAGGAGGGACACACATGGGTGTCAAAAAGGGGTAGTTATTAGGCTTCACAGGGATGAGTGCATTAATTCACCGACCTCTGGGTTTGGCCATAGGAGTCGTGCGGCCAAAGAGCATTTATTTCTCCAAATTTTATTTTTATTTTAGCAAATAATTTATACATTTGAAAAATATATCTACCAAATACGGTAAACGATTTTACCTACTTATATTTGCAACTCAACTAAACCTATAATGCAAAATTAGCTTGTAGGTAATATAGTTGGAAAAACTAGGTTTTTTATTTAACTCGCAGTCTTCAAAACCTTGTGAGTCGGATGAGTCAAACTCAATCAGGGCAAGTCACGTTTTTTTTTTTTTTCTTCAATTTCCTTCTTCTATGATATAGTTAACGGACCCTGTTGGCTTTCCCTTCTTTTCCGACTTCAATCAGAGCAATGTTTCCTCTCCAATTGTGTAAATACTCTCTTTATTTATCTCTTATATGTATAATTGAGGGGGGCAATCTTTGCCTGCATGCAACTTGCACCCCGACCACATAGAGAGGGAGGATGAAATGACAAACCAACCCTTTTTGATTCCGATACACGTACTTCCACTGGCCCCCACGTTAGCATGAGGGCCTTGCAATCTGGCAGTCTCCAATCCTATAATTAATATTCGTTCATCCTTCCTCTTCCAACTTCCCTAACAAAAGACCATTTAAGGTGTTGATCACACAAGAAGTGAAAGAAGCAACGGAGGGACTGCTGCTGATATTGCCAAACTCCTCTGCCATTTCACTTGTAGAGGTTTTCCGACTGAATCACGTGGAGAGAGAATCTGAGACCAAACCTGTCATACTTGGAGAACTGTAGTGATTAGCAAAGTCGAGAGCAAGGGAGAATGAAATTTGACGATTGGGAGGAACCGATCATGTGTTGGCGTGTGTGCCTGGGTCCTCCCAGCCGCAGAATGCTTCTCTAGACAGTCCAGTTGCCGGAAAAGGTATGGATCCAAGGAGAATGGGAAATTGGATATAGATCATAGGACAAGAATTTTATTGAAGCTTCAATCGATATAGTATCGATTAGACCACACTTTAAATATGATATGACTACTGAAGTTTTATGTGACTCGGGCCAAACAATCGAATTTTTCTTGGGACAGAAAAATTTGGCCGAGTTTGTTCATTTTTAGACTAGGTTTTTGCATATTTGTGACTCTTTCAAATCAAAACCTTGATTTGTAGTTATAATTAGGTAAAATTCTTCTTAACAATCAAACAATAGATGTTAATTTCAAGGGAGAAAGAACTCTGTTGATTTAGTTTTCCCCACGCCTATACATAACCCTTGTTTTTAAAGGGATTGTTAAAAGATGCCCATTTTTCCTTAAAAATAGGGACTGCGTGTAAGGGTTTCAATTGGGTTTTGTATCAGTATTTGGTATGGTATCGATTTGGTACATTATATATACTGCTATCATACCAAATATAGACTCGGTACAAGATCCTCTTACCGATACCTTGCCAAATCTATTCGGTTCGGTATTCGTCATGGTATCGCTATGGTCTGGTGTTTTTTTTATATCATACACAAATTGATACCATACCAAATGTAATTCGATTTGGTTTGGTTTGGTATTGGTAACTCGGTATGATATCAATTTAGATATTTGATATTCGATATTCGGTACACATTGACACCCTTAATGTGTGTGTGTGTGTGCATGGGGAATGTTAAATGGACAAAATTCTTCCTCCATATTTTCAATTGTATGTAAAAAAGAATGTCGTGAGACTGCATAGTGTATATTAACACCTCTGTATCTATCTCTCCTTCCATCCAATGAAAAGATATATCTACCCCTTATCATGGGAAGGAAGAGTGAAAGACTAAGAGAGATAAATTGATGGATTTTTTTTTTTTTTTTTTTTTTTTTTCACATGGGACAGTGAAATGACCCCCCTACTCTTTCCTTACCCTGCTCTTTCCTTTGGATGCTTGTGCGTGGGCACCCACTGGGGCCATAGAGCTTGGCATGCATCAAACCCTTTCTCAATTTTTTTTTTGTAGTCACACACATCGCATTTAATTTTGAATGAATGGAGTTGCAGGTGGGTAGGGAGTTCTGCTTCGCTGTGTACCGAGAGAGAGAGAGAGAGAGTTATAAATATTTTGACAAGTGAGTAGTTGATGATCACAACCATGGTATTAAATGGCCACCGCCACCATTACAACCCTGAAACTCTGAGTTGTGGTCTTCATTACATATGAGCCATTGAGGAATTCCAAGGATATGTCGCAGTTGCAAACCTACCATCATCATCTTTTAGTTTTTAGGCATCGGGACTGTGACTGTGTGATTGTATTTGACCTTAATTATTAAGGTGCCCACAGTACATAGAACACCAAGTACTGTGATATGTCTACCAAGGTCCTTAGGATTATCAAAGCAAAAAAAATTAAGTTCTTGTTGTGATAATTAAATTTAAAACTTTCCATCTAAAGTTCTCACTTTAGGAAATGCTGAAATCACATTTTTCGCATAAGTAATAATCTCACATCGACTAACTCTGAGATCTTTGATGACTTCAAATACCAATCATACTCTTCATCGAAGGGCTTTGTGATGAACACTTCACTAGAAGCACCACTAGGATCTCAATAAAAATAATTTTGTCATTGCACAACGAGAACTGCTGCCTCTAGTGCAAGTCACGTTTTTGTCATGTCGGTTTTTTAGTGCAAGAATTCACATAAAGTGCATTTGAAATTAAGAAATGAAAAGAATTGGATATTTTCTCTCTACTTTTCCAATACAGTTGCATTACATGGTTGGACCGGTATGACTTCATTTGGAAACCAGACCAAGAAGAACCAAAACCGAACAATGATTTTGGCCTTACAAGGGTTGGTAGGGACTTTATTTGTTTCTAGAGTTATTCTTGTAATTTGCGTTTTAGGGAAAAAGTTCTTGGAGCTGACAGAGTGGGATGGAATCTCCTACGCTTTCCCACACCTCTATTTTATTCATCTTTGGATCCCACTATTTGCATATCAGTTGTTTCATGGCTTTGCCAGTCTCTCCGCTACCTCTGCATCCTCCCCCTATCTCCCACTCTGTCCTCGCTCCAACCCAAGACTAATTGAACTTAATCTAGCTGATGTAAATCAATTTGGTTTTGGTTTCAAAATTAGGTTGTGTTTGGTGGTTATTCCGAAAAATGTTTTTCCGTTCTATGAAAAAAAAAAAAACGGAATAAAGTGTTTGGCGTCAACTTGGTGTTTTTCAGTTTTTTTGGGGGAAATAAAAAACTCTATAAATGCAAAATGATGGAACGACAAAACCTTATTCTGTCATTTTGATTTCATTCCAAAAAAAAGAACAATTAGGGTAATCGTTCCTGAAATAGGTTCACCAAACACTTTTTTTTTTTTTTTTTTTTTAAACTGCATTTTGACAAAGAAACTAAAAATTCTGTTTTTGACGCGAAATGTCGTTTCTGGAACTGAATGACTATCAAATGCAGCCTTAGAATCTTTACTCGGTTCAATTTTGGTTTTATGATTAAAATTGTTGAACCAAACCAAATAACAAACCAAATAAACTTGTATTTTTTTGCACTAATTCAATTCGTTTTAAATGTTTGAAAAAAGCTTGATTGATTATGACCCTAACAAGTAAGGGCTTTTTATTTGTGAATCTTTTTACAATCTAATCATGTTTCACTATTAGGGTTCTGCATTATTTTTAAAATTATGAAATTTCCATATATTATTATATTTTGAGAATTTCATCACTATAATGGCTCATAATGACCCAAAAATAGGATTTTTTTGTACCCGGGGTTGCATTACATTGTCCTAAACAACTCTTCAGATTGTCATACCATGAAGGATTCTTCTGAATTCGTAAGTCATTGCCAAAAAAGGGAAGGCATGTAATCCTCTGGATTTACCATGCGCTAGTCAATGAAGCTAGTGTGGAGAGACTTGACTTAGAAGAAGGATGTGGTAGAGCCCACCAATTGTCATCTACCTTGACCACTAAAAGTGATACACAAACATGAAAGACATTCACCAAAAGAAATAAAAAAGCTACCCATGAATATTAAACAAGAATAATGGTCACAAAAGACTTGAAACAATTGGTTCTTTAATATTAGCTTGGTGCCCAAGGATAGATAAACAAGAATAATGCTCAAGAGACTTGAAACTATTGGTTCTTTAATTATTATTAGCTTGGTTCCAGCAGAGTCAGTTTCATGTAATTCTAAACCAGTACAACAGTACAAATTCCGAAATTTCTCATGTATTTGTTTTCTTATATTATTGCACCCTAGTCATCCAATCTATCTCAATCTTTCTGATACAATAAGAAAAGCATATGATGAAGAGTCACAATCGTAGTTCATATTTTTTACCGCATGTTTTATCTCAAAGGAGAAAAGAACACTAATCATTTCTGTGTCTGCGTTCAAACACAAGCACTCGCAAAACAATTGTGCTTTCGCCTAGCCCAAATGCCTCTATGTGGTCTTCTATTAGTCTATGTGCTGGCACAGTAACTATGCAAGGAGTAGAGTTCTCTTGCCCTATCCTAAAACATCACATTATTTTTTTCAAACCTGTAAGCCTCCCATATGGAGCATGGTTCTACTGCACGTAGGGGTGTCAATTTTGAGCCGGCACCGGTAGGCCCGACTGAGCCCAACTCGCTTATGATCTGACCTAGACCGGCCCGATTAATAAATGTGTCAGGCTTAGGCCCGACATGTTTATTAAACAAGCGTTCACGGTGTAAGTAGCTAGCCCGTCGGGCGCCCGACCGAACCAACACGTTTATAAGCCCGACTTGAACCGATTCGTTGTAGCCCGACCCATCCAGACCCCTTTAATACTACATAAAATTCCTATTTTTCCACTACCAGTGGGAAACTAATTAAACTTTCTTACCCTTTGCTTTGTAATTTGATTTGATTAATTAATCTTTGTTTTGTAAGTTGTAATGGTCATAATTTATTCTTCTTTTTTTTAAAGAACAACCATAATCTCATATCACTTCTCTTGATTAAAGAGTTGGGTCACATATTTCTGGGCCTTCAACCCACTTAAGAAAATAATTTTACGGTAGGCATGTTTAGAGCCCCTTTAGACTTAAATAGGTCTATAGCCCGGTTAAGGCTTGATTAAGACCCGTTTAAGGAAGCCCGATTAAATCCCAATACCGATCAGCCCAATTATAAACAGTACCATGCCCCCTTATAAACCGTACCATGCCCCCTAAAGCTAGGCTTGTTTACTTAAACGGGTGTTCACGGTGCAAGGCTTCCAAGTGGTCAAGCCCGATTAAGCCCGATCGAGACCGGTCTGGCCCGACCGAGATCGGCCCGACTCGACCGATTGACACCCCTAACTACATGGATGTGCACGTTGTACATATGCTCAACAGCACACATTTTTATTTCTAAAATATTACCCCTTTCGCGCCCTAAAAGGTCGTGGATGGGACATGTGTCTACTGCTAAGCGTATGTCCAACAGAATCGAAACCAGTCTCTCCCATCTGTTGGATGAACCATACATTTGAGGGCAAACCAGAGCTATACTTTTACTTTTCAACGGAAAAAAAATGCAAAAGAATCGAAACCAGGCTCTCCCATCTGTTGGATGAACCATACATTTGAGGACAAACCAGAGCTATACTTTTACTTTTCAAGGAAAAAAAAAAAAACTAAGACAAAAAGTATTGTCTTAGTATACAAATATATATCAACAATAACGCAGTCTTATCCCAACTAAATGAGGTTGGCTATATGGATTCTTACTTTCTCCTCCAATTAGCTCTATTTGTGATCATAAATGGGTTTATCTCTTTGTATATGCACCAATAAGGAGGTGTGATGTGTGTATATATATATATATATATTTATTTATATATATTCAAATTGAGAGAGTTACAAGAGTATGAGGCAGGCTTAAGTGACTCCGAGTAGAAAAGGTGAGAAAAGTCAGGCAAAAATAAGACGAATAAAAAATATAACTTTGAATATAATTGATTGAGAAAAAAAATCTATGTCGCATACCACATTTAGTTGGGATAAAGTTGAATTGAGCTGAGTTGTATTGATTTGGTTTGATAATGGACGCTACTTGATCAAGTTGGTGGTGTGTGATGCATTTGACCAACGACTAGATAGTGTTAGGTAACATGATTTGGCTTGGTCTTGTGGACAACTTTAAGTGCAACAATGTGAATGCATATTAAAATAATATCATCAATAAGAACCTCTTGCTTCAATTGGGTTTGCAAGATAATAGGTATTTTTAAGGAAACTAAAAGGACTTAAGTGACATCAAAGAATCAGAACTAAAGGCAACATATTTGGTAAAGATAGAAAACTCTAACCGGAAGCTAAAGAGACATCTAAGTGAGAACCCCAATAGATTAGCTTTGTCGGTAAAGACCAACTCCTCACAAAAAAGAAGTCAAGAGCTTAATTCCCCTTGGGGACCTACCTATCAAATAAAAAAAAAAATCCAAGTGGATTATTAGTCTAGCAAACCTTTTTCAATTCCCATACTAAAATCTAATAATTTCTTTGGGTCCTTTTAGATATCAATATGCCTCGTATAATATAACACTTCACTATTTGTCATTTGGTAGTACATGGGTTAGTCTATATGATAGAGGACCTCACATGTATATCGATGGCCAAAAGTAAACAATGAAAGTTGTTCAAACTTTGATTCAAAGTTTTAGTAAAATTATTAAAAGGCTATCAAATGAAAATGAATATAAAATACAAAATGACATTTTTTGTAATTTTAGCTACTTTCTCTAGTCATTTTAAGTTCAAATTGTACCAATGAGATGCTTACCTAGTCATCTATCACATGGACTACTCACGTACTGTCATGTGGCAAATAGTAAAAAGTTATAATTCACTAGGCTTAGTGACCAGAAGAGAACCCAATTTGTTAACAAAATATTTTACTCTGGAACGAGATATTCATGTGAAAAGGAGATCCAGAGTGAAGCACTTTATAAAGGTGATAGAAACAAGCCTATTCTTTCATGCTTCATTGTTTTACAAAAATGAAGTAAATCTATCCACTCTTGTATATGGTTATGAAATGATACAATTAATGTCTAAAGACCCAGGCTTGATCGTATTAGAAGCATGACACCATAAAAGAAAACAATGCTTGCAAGAACCACTAATGGTCTCATGAAAGAGGCAAATGTTAGATTCAATAATCCCAAGACCAATACAGTTTAAGAAACATAATAACCAAATAAATTAAGGGAATACAATGCATACCTTTGAATCCACGGAATTGAGGATAAAAATCCTCTGAAATTCTAATCTTGTGTAATTGTGTGCAATACCCCCTGTAGAGGTCGACACATGTCAAATACCAAATGAGCAGTCCAAATTTGTCTACCATTGATACAACCTTAAACCAGTGAGGGACCAATTTGAACCAAACTGTATCAGAGCAAACGTTTTGGTTCATCAATTTATAATAAAAGCTGAAAGCTTTTCCCCCTCTCTCTCTCTCTCTCTTACAGATTACATTTGCCCTAACCCTCTCTTTCAGCTCTCCCTCTCTCTCTTGACTCTCTCCCCACTCTCGACTCTCCCTCTCTGTTACATCTCTCGACTCTCCCTCTCTGTTACGTCTTTTGTCCTAACCCTCTCTCTGTTCCTCGCTTGACTCCTCTCTCTCTCTCTCTCTCTCTCTCTCTCTCTCTCTCTCTCTCTCTCTCTATTCCTCGCTCGACTCGTTCTCTCTTTGTGTTACAAAGCTCTCTGCAAAGGTATGAAATACTCAACTCTAATGAACAACCCTCTCTTTCATGTTAATGTTAATGTCTCTGCAAAGCTCTCTGCACCAACGTTTTCTTTTGTTAATGTCATGGTTTTTTTTTTTTTTTTTTTTTTTTTTGCAGCTTACCTTTTTTTTTCTTTGTAGAATCCTCGCTACTATTCCAAGGAGAATTTTTTTTTCAGTCTCTGTGCACAAAGGTAAAACTCTCTTCTCTCTCTCTCTCTCTCTCTCTCTCTCTCTCTCTCTCTCTCTCTCTCTCTCTCTCTCTCTCGCTCTCGCTCTCTCTCTCTCTGAAAAGGCATCAATATGTCTAGATCTGTGATTTGAATGTGTGAAGAGGGGAATGTAGATTTAGGGTTATTTTCCTTGGCTGATTTGAGTTTCTTTTCAATAAAATTTCAATTTCATAATTTTTATTTGCTTGTTGTCTCTGTTATGGTAGTTCGAATCCACCAAGACTTTGCAAAGTGAATGAATGTGTTTTACGTTGACTATTACTGCTGTCATGTGCTTCTACTGATTTTTCCAATGGTTGGGATTTTTTTTTTTTTTTTTTAATTCTGGTGATTTAATTGCATTCTTCAAGGTTTTTCAGTTATGGGTTTGAGAGTATTTGGTTAGAATATTTTTGGGTGAGATAACTAAGTTTGCTGGACTTTTTCAGTTCTGGGTTTGAAATTACATTTTTTAAGGATTTTCAGTTCAATTCTGTGCAAATTTCTGGGACTTTTTCAGTTCTGTTCGTTTCAATGATTTTTTTTGGCTTCTGTGCAAATTTCAGTTCAGTTCTGCTGGCTTCACTTTCAGTTATGGGCATGTATTCAATTGTGTGGAAAAAATTAATTTGCATGTTGCAAATTTCAGTTCAGTACTGCTGTTAACTGTCATGATTTATGTTGGCAAATTGGATATTCATTTTAGTTAACTTGCAGGTTTTAATGGCTTGCAGGTTATCTTTACATACTTGTTCCTTGGTTAACTTGTAAGTTTTAATGGCTAAATTTTATTTACAATGGGTCATTTTTTGTTATTTAACAGTTCCTAGTTATATGATTTATATGAAGTTTATTAACATGCTTTTAACATGCCTGATATCTCCACTTGCCCTGGTTGTCTTACATTATGATTTGTGATTAACAATGTTAGTTTGGTGGTGTGGATTTAGTGATTAAAAATGTTAGTTTGGTGGTGTTAGTGAGTAAAAAATGTAATTTGTTTTGGATGTGGTTAGCCAACTAACAATGTTCTAAAGAACTCTTGAATGAGGTTGTTACTTCTGGGTTTCATCTTGTATAGTGTTCAGACAATGAGACTGCTGAATATGATATTGTTCAGATGGGTTCCATTTCTTAAGGCAATGAGCAAGGATTAAAGTATCGGTATCGATCGTCGTATCGGTCGGTGAAAATTAAGATACGTATCGTATCGGAGATATGCTAAGATACGCACATAATTGGATAGGGAACACATTTTTATACACTTTTGCATAAAAAAAATAGTTAAAAAAAGCTATATATAACATGTAGAATGCATAAATACTTAAGTAGAGGGTATCGTATTGATAAGACAAATATATTGAGTTGAAAATGTTCAAAATGATGAGATTTGAGTTTCTTACAATTTTTTGAGCATGAGTAGATCTAAGAAATTTGAGCATAAGTAGATCTAAGAAATATGAAAAAAATTGAAACTCTCATTTTCTCTTGAAAAAAGTTTGTAAATCCTTATAATCCAATGATTCATGTAATAATGATGCATAAAATGTGATTCTAAGTAGATGAACCTTAGATTTATAAAAAAAAAAACTTGAAAATCTAAAGTTAAAGTTGAAAAAAGTGAGTAAAGATTCAAGAACTTACTATTCAAATGTTTCAACTTTCAAGTTCAAGGTTCTTCTTGGACTATGTTTTTCTCCTTCTTTGAACCATTCACTTTCACAATGTTTCTTTCAATCTACCATTTGAGTCTCCAAAAAAGTGAGTGAATCAAAGGGGGAAGAAAGAAGCAAAATATAGAAAACTGTTGGTGAGAGTGTGAAGTGTTTGTTTCATACAACAAAAGGCACATTCACACTTAAGTAGCCTTATCGTACCGATACAGTACGATACGGCTCGATACTGCGCGATACACTCGATACGTACCGATACTCGGGAATTTCCAGATTTTCAAAAGTTCGTATCGCAAAGTATCGTACATATCGATGCCGATACGGTACGACACGATACGATACGTACGATACGCCGATACACAAAAGAGGGCCCAAAATTTCCCGTAGTGTATCGGTATGTATCGTGTTGATGCCTACCGATACTGATACGTATCGATCGATACGGCACGATACGCACCGATACTTAAAACCATGGCAATGAGGTTGTTAGTTCTTGTACAGTGTTCAGACAATGAGGCTGTTAGTTCTGGGTTCCATTTCTTAAGGCTGATGGAAAAAGAAAAAAAAAGTTTGAAATCCTGAGACTCCATTAATTATGATTTGAAGGGAAGTTGCTGGCTTGGAATTACTACAATTATGGGGCAGAGAAGATCCCATTTTGAAATCAAAATCTGAGATTTGTCTGTCTAGTTGGTATGTTGATGATTCCATCTAAACTTAACTAATCCAAGATATTTTATCCCTATTAAGTATGATATTAATTTCAAGGGGAAAAACTAGAAGGGAATAGGTGCACATTTGCTTTCTGTTATTCAAAATTGATTTCAATATGGGTCTCTAATATTGTACAATAGAATGATTATCTAACTACAAGATTGGACACATCATTTGGTAGATGTGAGTGTTTTTCTCTTTTTCTCTTTTTCTCTTTTGGGTATAATCCTTATTACTTGTACCATCATGCTTCTCATCTTGGCTGCTTGTTGCTTTTAGAAAAAATCAGCATTTCATTATAGTAGGTGCTGTGTTTCCGGTCAATTATAATGCTATCTTCTCAATGAGTAATCGCTTGCTTGCTGTTGTCACGGGGTGTAGGTTTTTTGGTCTCTAAATACAAAAAATCTAACAGGCTAACCTTTGGAGTTAAGTATTTTTATTGATTTTTAGCCTCTAATGTACTGACAAGTTTTTTTTGTGAGTAAGAAGTCTTTAGCTCAAAAATGGTAGAGCACCTGAGGTAATACCCAGGGTATGGTGGTTCGAATCCACTAAGACTCTTTGACTAGATCATTCATTAGACCCATATAACTCCCCTCTTCGGAGGGTAATCATATTTGTTAGTACATTATAGTAACCAGGAAATAATCATAAAATAACACCATGTTTGCATTGGCTCACATTCCAACACCACACTATAAAAGCCACCCTGCAAGCCAAGCAAGAAAATAGCTCACCATGCCAGAACTTTATCCAAAGTCCTCAATGGGACCAAATAACTCCCCTCTCCGGAGGGTAAACTTTTCTCTATACCTAGCAGTAGTTATTCCAACCATCATCAACCAAACCAGCAGTAGTTATTCCAACCATCATCAACCAAACCAGATCATACACAGTGGTTCTATTGTACAGGTGCCACTATCAGTGAAGCAAGGTAATGCATGACCAGAATTTCAAAGATAAAATTAATTTTTTAAGTACCATCGAATTAGGCAGCCTCCAATAATTGAAAGAGTAAATAAAGAAATAGAGGAAACTAACAACTGTAGGCCTCCATATCAAAAGGATTGTATTGTTAATTGACTAGATCATTCATTAGAATCATATGCAAGAAAGAAAAAAAAAAATCATTTTTTGGATGATAGCTTGAATTTTAAAAATAAACTTTTCGGGTGATATTGAATACTCAATCTACCATTGGAAGAATGGCTCTAGCTTTCATCGACAAATCTGGATTTCCAACAAACCCAAAAAAAAAGAGGAAGAAAGAAGAAAGAATAAAGTATAAAAATAAATATAAACAAACAGAACAGAGCAAGAAAAGAAGGATGAAGAACTACTGAACTAATGAAGAATAAGAGGAGAGGAGATGAGAGTGTCGTGTGAGTTTAGGGTTTACCTAAAGCTCCAATATAATCAACAACAGAGAAATTCAACCCAAATATGAGAGAGAAAAATTAAAACCCAAATCCTAACAAGGCCCAATCGGTTAGGGTTTACCTGTCACCGATTTGATTCAAGCCCTAACAAAGAGTGGCTTCGATTCACTCAATTGGTTAGGGTTTACTTGCTAGAGAGGAGAGTTTTACTTCGTGCATAGAGCCTAAAAAAAAATTTCTCCCTGGGAAAGTCGAACTTCGACAAGGATTTAATCAACAAGGTAAGCTGCAAAAGAAAAAAAAAAAAGCCATGACATTAACAAAAGAAAAAGAAATGTATTAAAAGTGGGAGAAAGAGATCAGGGAGGAGAGGGAGTGAAAGAGAGACAAGGAATAGTAGAAAAATCTACCCAATAACAAAAAATACCAGATAGAAATGAAGGGGTTGTTCTTCATAAGTTTGCAAAGAGCTCGGAGGAGACTCAACAACTCACAAAGAGGGTTAGGGCAGATGTAATCCGTAACAGAGAGGGAGAGTCGAGAGAGAGAGAGAGAGAGAAAAGAGAGGGAAAATGTGATACTCTACTTTTTAAACTCGGTCTAATTAACCGCATTGACTTGGTTGATCATATAGGAGCTAAATCGGAGAGAACCGACATAGGTACCATATGGAATATGGTAGCAAGGGTGACCTTGAACTCAGGTTGGTCTGACACAACCGAGCAGGTACCAAGTGTAATACTTACACCCAAACCTTACACTTGCATGCACCACGGGGCCATGTACAAAAGGTAAAGATACGTACTAGTATTTGTGGGTGCCAATGTAACTAATATTATGTGGGAATTTATACTCACTTGAGATTTAATCCACCTGAGATAGCCCACCTGAGATATACTCACATGAGATATAGCCCAACTGAGATATACCCACCTGAGATATACCCACTTGAGATAGCGCACCTGAGATTTAAAAGATATTTTGGGGGGGCCCAGGTATAAAAAGGGTGATATTAATTGTCTTTCCCATCATTAATGTTAGTTGGTCGGTGGGAGAGTAAAGAAGAGAGAGAAAGAAGAAAGGAAAAGAGGAAGGAGAAGAAGGAAAAATCGACCGTAGAGCTTTACCAGAGCTAGGTCTTGGTATTTTGAGCCCGGATTTATGATCAGCTCGTCGAGGTCTTCGATTTGGGGTAGGTAATATACACATTCCAAGGATTCTTAGGAAAACCCCATTCTTAAACCCTCTTTTTTGTTTTTGAAAAAGAACCCCCATGGATCTTGCAAATCCTACTTCGATAATTAAATTTAAGGTCTAATCGAAGGTGTGCATAATGATTTTGAAGGATTTGGAAGGAGTGTTGGTGAAGATCTAGAGTATTTTGAGGTTCTTGAGAAAAAGAAGTGAAATTTAGGATTTCATTAGTGTTCTTGAGAAAGAGATAAGAACCTTTATTTTTCTTTTAATTTGATCTTAGAACTAGGTTGAGGATATATGATTTGACCTTAGATGAGTGATTTGAGTCGTCGGATAAACCCCAAACAAGTTTCCTAAGCCGGAGAAAAGTCAGGGAAAATGTTGAAAAAAATTAATTTAAAGATTTGGGGGTATTTTTACCCCATCGGTCTTCTGGTTTTAGCCCACCTGAGTTCCCAGAACTCAGATTCTAGGCTCTGCAGTAACCGATGGGCTGAAACCGATGGGCTACATAGCCCACCGGTCTTTAGCTCTAGTCCACCTGTCTTTCTAGAATTCCCAGAATTGGTCCAAATTTGATGGTAACCCCCATTTATGATTCTAAACTCGATTTTTGTGTCCAAACATGATATTTGGACCCCAACATAGAGAAATGATAAACCATTATATTCATGATAGGTTACACTCAATATACGCGTGCCACACATCGGATCTTTTTCGTACCAGGTACAAGCACTATGTATATATACAAGTAAGTGGGGAGTGGACTCTGATTTAATTTTAGAATGTTAT
This sequence comes from Macadamia integrifolia, assembly GCF_013358625.1. Lineage (NCBI taxonomy): Eukaryota > Viridiplantae > Streptophyta > Magnoliopsida > Proteales > Proteaceae > Macadamia > Macadamia integrifolia. Next base: position 11,937,517 of record NC_056564.1, on the reverse strand, counting down.
GCATCATTTAATATATGTTAGTCTAGCCATGTCATCATGTCACTTGTATGTAGACTAGACATCACATATACCATATAACGCATTTGAATGTGCATTTACATAATATGTTATGCTTTGTGTTATGATAGAATATTCATTATGTTTTGGTGTATGTGATGGATGAATTTCATTAGGACATGATATGCACACTAGATTAGATGCCGTAGTCAGCTTGGAAACGAGTGCATGGTGGCTCGTGGTATGGGACACGGTGCCATTATGTAATTGTGCTATGCTCATATAAGGGCATGTGACTAGGATGTGATTTTTCCTTATGCTACGACCTTTCCCAATAGGGGCTTACGTGTTGGGGGATCATTGGAGGGAAGCATCGGGTTGCGATTGTCGTACTCCTACAACGGTTAGAAGTACGCACGACTGATCACTAAGATAGTCAGTAACCCCGGTGATATATTCAGAGGGCCGATCGTACTGCTTTTATTTCAAGTGGAGTCACTCATATACTTTTTGTTATTTAAATCGAAGAGTCAGTTTGCATTTTAAATTTCAATACCAACGATGGGCCTTCTCCGACAACCCTATGGGCATATCACGGGATGGGGTTCACAGCCCGTACCCTGGGCATATGGGCACTGTGGTTGTGAGTAGCACAAAACCTATGAGCTAGTAATGTTGTTATGCTAATAGGGTTAAAAATGAATTGCATATAGGTACATTTGTGTTGTGACTGTTTGTGTGGTTTTTCTTGTGTGGTCTTCCTTTTCACTTACTTGGTTAGTGAGCTCATCCCACATGCACAACTCTTTTTAGGTGATTTTACAGATTACTCACCTAGTGATCAGGAGTCGGGTCTCACTGTGGAGTTTCAATTTGAGGACTGGTGGGTCCCTGACGAGTTCGAGCACAGTGCCGATTGCACGTGTAAGGATTGTGCTGCATGGTAGTTGTGACTCCTGAGTGATTCTTTTTTATGTACTCCCTTTTGTTACTTGATGCTTAAATTATTATATTTTTGTATATATATATATATATATCATGCCTTTCGGTTCCAAATGTATGTAACTTTTATAATTCAATTTGGGTATCAAGTATTTGGAAAACAATTACAAGTACTATTATGAACAGGTCTTCCGCTGAAAATATAGGTCTTATCTTAGATTAATATATGTATATTATATTGCAGTTATTGCATTGTTGGTCCTCGCATGTTTGTGAGTTTACCGGTGTTAACTCAGTCAACGGCTCGGCTTTGTGCAGGCAGGGTGTGACAGAAAAGCTTTCAGCTTTTATTTCAAATTGATGAACCAAATCGGTTTGATCTGATAGGTTTGGTTCAAGTTGGTTCCTCCCTGGTTTAAGGTTATATCAATGATAGATAAATATGGACCGTTCATTTGGTATTTGACACATGTCGACCTCTGCAAGGGGTATTGCACACAATTGTACAAGATTAGAATTTCAGAGCATCAAACGCCGACAAGCCAATCTCTAGAGCTTCTACCTTAAGCAAACTTGATTGCAAGAGTGATGGGACCTCTGTATTTTGCAGAGTTGTTGTTATGGTAGAGACCTGTCTCATATATAGCCTTAGGCCTTTCCTAACACATCATAGGAAGTCAATCTTGCATAAGATTCGTAAACATACATATATTATCCCCAAATTAGGAGATTTACCTTACGTATGGATATTGTATACTTTAGTGTATATATGGTTGAGTCCAACCTATGATTGTTATACATCACCATATTTGTTTGTTAACAAAAGTGACATTAGACAAGGAATTCACTTCTTGTACAAGGAGAATATCTTTAGAAAGAATCATGATTTTAATTGGAATAATTTTTTAGCTTGGTGGTTTAATTGTAAAGTGTTTACACAGAATTTATAAAATTATTATATGTTTATATGTTTTATCATGTTGTTTTTTTATCCAAGCAGTGATTAGGATGCTCTAAACTAGTTGTTCAGTGGACTAAGGTGGCAATAGTAATTTGATTTCATGCCTTAAGGTTCATTGTAAGATATTGTAAAATGGAGGGACCTAAATATAATGTTTTCTATCATTATGAGATTTATGACTTTTATAATAGTAAGATTTCCTTATGGAAAATTAAGTTAATTAAGTGATTAAGTGGGACTCAGTGTAGGCTACCTTGGTTTATGACCCAATAAAATCACACCACTTGGCACTAGCAACCCAAAGAAGAAAATGAATAGTTTGCTAGGCATTTTTAAGATTTTGAGGCAAGTGTCTCTCCCAAATAGTACACACTCTCAGCTCTCTCATCTCTCTAAGCGTTGGGGGTTGCTATCGTTCGAGGAAGGATTCCGTTGCATTCTTCTCTATCAACCCATTGAATGAAGATATTCCTACTTCTACAAGTTCGGTGTTCAAGTATTCTAAATAGTTGGAAATGCCTTCACTTGTGGCACTAAAGAGATATACTTAAAAAAACGTTTTTGGAGTTTTTTCGTTCTATTGGAACGAAAAAACGGAATCTTCTGTTTGGTGCACTTATGGTCTATTTCTGTTTTTTTTGGAACAAAAAGTGAAAAAAAAAAAAAAAACTGAAAACACGGATTGGCGGGACTCTGGGTTCGTTTTTTCAGTTTCGTTCTTTTTTCTACCAAAAAAAAAAAAAAAGCGTTCCCAATAAAAATTTAAAATCTTGAAACACCATTTTTTCGTTTAAAAACTGCATTTTGACACAGAAACTAAAATTTTCATTTTTGACACGAAACGGCGTTTCTGGAACAGAAACGATACCAAACGGGCTCTAGTGAGGTTTGATCCAATTCTATGATAGTAAATCAAAAAAATTACTATTTACGTGAAAGTATGACAAGGGATTTTTCTCCCTATGCCCTACTTCCTACATGTGCAAGAAAATCAGCTCCATTTCGGGCTTATGGGTTTGATCGGATGGTCCATCCATTCAGGCGTGCCCTGTCATTCAAGCTATATTTAGTAACCAAAAAAAGAAAAGAAAAGAAAAGAAAATAGTACAAAAGACATAATAAGATGAAAAATAATGATCATAGGATGATTTTTTATATGTCTTTCACCTCAAATTCAAATTTTTTTTTCTTTTTTTTTTATCTTCTTTTCTTGGTTACCAAACATAGCCTGTGAAAGTTTTGAATTTCATTATAAGAACAAGATTTGAATTTCGACCGTTGCTTCCATTGTCGAGATGTTTGGGCAAAACAACCTAACGAACTCTAACCATTACCCAGGAACATTTGGCGGGGGAAAAACCACTCTACAATTACAAAACAATTCCGATAGTTCTTCACTTGTAGAGGTGTTTCGTTTTCAGATCCAAAGAAAGAGATCCGAATTTCAGTTAATTAGTGTGATCGGTGCCTGCCGATCAATCAAAGACTGACACACAACATGTGGAGATTAGAATCGGATTGGTATTCTCCAAAGCGACTCCTCAGTAATCCTGTCGAATACTACTTCCCGGTACCCTTCTTTTCTTCATTTCTGACGTTTCTTGGATTGAACATTGTTCTTGTGCAGATACTTCAGTTTCTGATCTTTCAATTCCAAATTTTCATTTTTCTTGAACCCTTATGTTTCTGGCTTTCCTTTTCATGCTCAGAGATCGACAGAGCAAAAAAAATAAAAAATCTTTCTCACTTTTTCATTTCTGGTTTGCAAGGGAGACCGGTTCATCCCGAATAGAAGTTTAATGGATATTGGTCATGCCCAAAGCTTATTGACAAGCAGGACAAAGGAATGCAGCGACCCAAAGCCTGATTCACCAGAGAATTTAGATTACAATGTTCGTTTAATCTTTCTTCACTACTTTCTTGAATTCTGGAGTTTTGGTTTCCTGCTATCTCAGCTTCCTAATTAGGTATAATCCCTTTTTGCCCTAACTTTCTTTACTCGTAGAATGAGTACAAAAGGAGAGTGGAGGAAATTCTGAATTTGGATTCTGAAGGAAGACCGTTCAGGATGTTGGTTTTCAGGGGGAGCCCTAAAACTTGCAGAAGATCATCTCGTCTTATTGAAGAGATGGAGCAAGACAGGGTGGAGAAAACAAACAATATTATTCAATCTCGGATCTCTCAGTTGCCCCAGGTACCCTCATCATCTTTATTGTCTTTCTTAATTCTAATTCTTTTTCTATTTTGCAAATTTTTAAGTTGTTATCTTGATGTCTTTCTGCATTCAATTTGAGAGATTTCTTATACTCTTTCCAGATTTTTAGGTTTAATTGCTTGACAGGATACTCTGTAATTGACAATAGTTTTTGGGATCACCATGTTGGTCCATGGTTAATGGGAGCATGTTTTGAAGTCAAAAGAAATCCTTTGGGTGCTACTCTGTCCCAGTTCTTTTTGTTTTTGTGTTTCAGACTTTACATTCTTAACGGCCGATTTGATAAATTTAGTGTGCATATTGGAGAGCAAAGATCTATGTAGCCGAACCCATTTAGCAGAGATTATCTTGAATTTCTGGGCTGTGCCTCTTTCCTCTTACTTTCACTTATAATCTTTCATATTTCGTCATTCATCTTTCTTTTTTCAGTAATTATATTTCATCCTTCATTTGTCATTGTTCAGTTTTCATTTCTCATCTCATGTCCTATCCATCTTTTCTCATCTCTTCTTCCCCAATTTTCTGTTTAGACCTCAGTTTTCTTACTGTGTTTTGTTTGATCCATGTAGCCGACCCCATTAAGTTGGGATAAGGCTAAGTTTGTTGTTGTTGTTGTATTGCTTCAATTTCAGTGAGAGGAAGCTGATTTAACTTTCCCCCTTCTTTTGGAACTTCAATTTCTTACATGTGGGAGTAGCAGTCCGAGGAAAAGATTTTGCATGCACCACTGCTTAAGGGGGACTACTACCTGAATATCCTGGATTGGGGGCATAACAATATTCTCGCTGTTGCCTTGGGCTCAGAAGTATACCTCTGGAATGCCAACAATGGCCACATACATAAACTGCAGCCAACAATTATTGAGGACCATTATCCTACAAGTGTAGCATGGTCTGAGGATGCAAACACAATGGCCATTGGACTCAGCAATTCTGAGCTTCAGCTCTGGGATGCTGAAACATTGCAAATGGTTAGCTGAATCCACCTTCCTCTTCTCTATTTGTTAGATGTCATTGTTTGCTTAATTTCTCCTTAGTAAGATTGTAAGAATGATCCCATCTGGGCTTAGAACTGTAAGAATGATCTCCTCAACTACCAACCGGTAGCCCCTTCCCATTCATTTGTTAGTCATTTAGTTGATTAGTTTCCCTGTTCCAACTGTATTTAAAAATATACTTTTCATTTTTTTCCCCCTTTTTATCTGTCGTTTTCAACAGATTCGTTCCCTAGAAGGTCATCAGAGCAGGGTGGGAAGCCTTTCTTGGAACAGAAACTGTCTGACATCAGGAGGCCATGACAGATCCATCATCAACCACGATGGTAATTACGATTGTACATATCACTTTGTATTTCTTCTTGTGCTTCAAAATTATCTTTGATCCCATGTTTGTCTTCGACAGTGAGAGTGAGAACCAGTTCAACTTCTTGTTTTCTGGTGCATACTGCAGAAGTGTGTGGTCTAAAATGGTCAAGGGAAAGCAATCTTTTGGCAAGTGGTGGCAATGACAATATCGTGTATATATGGGATGCTTCTAAAATGAAATCATCCAAATTCTTGTATAAGTTCACTGACCATCATGCAGCTGTTAAATCCCTTGCTTGGTGTCCATATCAGTTTAAGATACTAGCCTCTGGTGGTGGTTTACAAGATCGGTGCATCAAGCTATGGAATTTACAGACAGGGAAATGCATTAACAGTAGAGATACTTCATCACAGGCAAGTCATACTAGAAGTCATCTATTTTTATCATCATTTTATAAATGTCTGAGACAGCTATTAGCTGTTCAGTGGTGTTCATGCTGTCAATCGAGGAGTTCTAATTAAAGAGGAGCATCAGCTCCAAAATCATGTTTCTCGTAAGATACTAATTTTGTCCAGATGATTTATCCAGAATTTAATTGGAGTTGTTGCCCTGTTCCACTCAATTCTAGGAAAGAAGATCACGAGCATATGATTACTTCATTATGAAGGTTGTGGACCATCCAATTGTCCTTTGCCCATGGATGATCATTCCTTCATTTGTGTACTGACAGGTTTGTGGATTGGAGTGGAACAGGCATCGTAAGGAGATCTTGAGCGGGCATGGGTACAGTCTAACCCATCAGGAAAGCAATCTATGCCTATGGAAATACCCATCATTGTCAAAAGTTGGGGAGCTAAAGCGCCAAATATCCGAAGTCCTCTACCTCTCCCAGGTCTGCAAACTTTCATTTATTTTCTTTTTTAAATATACATGCCTGAAAACTCTGACAAAGTTTAGTGTATGTGAGTGATGACCTAAGTTTCTTATGGTCTAATGCAGAATCCAGATGGATCAACAGTGGTTTCAGCTGGGCTAGATGAGACACTTCGCTTTTGGAAAGTCTTTGGACCACCCAAGACCAACAGTTTGGATTTCGATAGTTTACTATCTCTGAAGAGACTCCATATAAGATGAATGAATTTGATTTGCTAGGCCGAGGCACTCATTTGAGCTCTCTGAGTGTGAAAAGGTATCTTTTACTCACTGTAAAGTTTTTGCTGTCATAGAAAAAGAGCACAGATATAACAGATAAATATTGTCAATATCACACTGACGATGGTGTTTAAGAAGGAATGGATCTTCTCGCCTCCACTGCATTGAATGCTTGTTCCACTGAAGCAACCTGTCTTCTGCTGGATGCCTCTTCCACCTCCTTCAAGAACAAATGTTGAATTTGTCTGTCCACTGCTAAATAAGACACTCCAAAAGAAAGGCCCTTTGTGGGTCCTCATCAAGCCTACTCCAACTTCAGTGTGTTCCTTACTTGTTACAACTGACAGGGTCTTCTTATCTCGAACAAGAATGTGAGAAAAGGCTTGTGATGGATCGAAATACTTAGATTGGCATCCTACTATGTGCCCTGATATGGTGTCAAAGGTAGGTAGCTCTACTCCACAGTTGGGTGCAAAGACCTCAGTGAAGTCATCTTCTGGAGGTTGACAGCTTACAGTGTTGTTACTAGTGCAGTTTCCTGAGCATTCCTCCACATATTGCAATGCCATGCACCCAAGACCAGCACTGTTTTTCAGTCTTGGAAGCTTTTGTGCTGTTCGGTTTCCATTAATGATATCAACAAGCTCATTTGCTGGGTTTCCTGTAAGAAAATAGCTATTAATGGACCATGGACAAATGAAGGTATAGGATAAAAAGGGTATAAATGGTTATAACTGGAAAATATTTGGAAAGGTAAAACTTGTTATATGGTATCAAGATGCAGTTATCATGAGACCCATGCAAACTAACACGTGTATTTGCAAATCCCAACCTCAATACATCATCTATCTCTGCCCTAGTATCTTCATAAGAGAAAAACTCTGCCCTAGATCTGTTGTCCACTGGCACCAACACAAAATAAAGGAGTCAGAGATAATAGGTATAAACCGTATAATGCTCTGAGATTATGGATCTTTAAGGTATGTGAATTTGCAAATCCCTACCTCACTAGTAACTACATCATCTATCTCTGCCCTAGTATCTTTAAAAAAGGAAAGACTCTGCCCTAGATTTGTTGTCCACTAGCATCAACACAAAATAAGAAAGAAGTAAAAGTGCAACTAGGGGTCGTGCGAAAAAATATCAACTGGGAAAAGTAATGAACATAAACTGGTACTTAGATATGCAGGTTTTTCCACTGGTTAAGATCAAAATTTCATATACAAACTTTCTGCATAAATACTATGATTTCAACTTTGCTTCATTGGACTGTACACTTATCTTCTGTCTGCAAGAACTGACTGAAAATGAGTTCCAAGCATCCTTGTTGGGAGAGTCTAAAGTTTTCCCACATCACCTCTAATGATAAGTATTTGAGATGTCTGATGTCCACTTAATAAGAAGGAATCTCCTATATTGACACTCATCTTTCTGAGGTTTTAATTTTAACTGCAACATCTGATTGACATTTTTATTGTATGGAATTTCTAAACTGATGTACGAGAAGATCAACCCTTGGAGTATATAAAACAATTTAGGAGAACAAAAGATAGGGGGTTAAGAAGAGGGATTTTTTTATGCGGTGGGAGAGCTTCTCACTCTTGACGGGAAGAACCCAAGTCAGATCTCTGAGGCAGAAACCCTTCTTCATAGGATGAACGGGTACAGGCTTCTGGACAAGAGACAGACAAGCTTGATTACATCTTGGTGCTGACTGTGGAGAACTTCCTTTTTATTTCCATCTCCAGACTCTGTGTTCAAGTCAAGCATGGCCAAATCAATCCACCATGCTAGAGTGCCCATCAGGAAGAGGCATATCCAGGTTGGAAGGTAGGTTGTCAACATCCCCCTCTTTCATGCCAAGGATGTTGCAGAAACACATGACTTCACTCACTGGTCCACTAGGAGGTGGAAACCAAGGAAGAGTGAAGTGCAAGACCATGAAGGCTGCTGCCAAGATAGCTGCTGGCAGGGATGAAGATGAAGAGCATGAGGATTGAACCTATGTTTAAACAATTTCTCGATCATAATAGAAATCTGTGTCTCTAGTTCGGTGTTTTCGATCTCACTTTTAGTTGTAGTTTGTGTTAGTTTGAGAACTCCCAAACTCTGGTTGTATGATATTATTTACGTCGAAAACTATTTTTAGGAATCATGAGTCTCTTTCAAGTGCTCAAAACTCTGTAGGTTCACATGTTCATTTTAGCAAGTTGCCCTTGACTATTGTTTTTAAAAATTTGTCCTCTGTGGAAAAAAAAAGCCGGGGGGGGTGGGAGGGGGGTTGTGACACACATGCAGTTACTTTCAATGATATGCCTCTTGTCTCCAGTTTGGCAAAAATACGAAGGAAAACAACCCTAAATTTTCTGTGAACAAAGACAAAACTGACGATAAATACTATCAATTGATCTTTATATAACCCAAAAAGCTCTAAATTTAATACCAAGGCAAAAAATGCATTGATGCTGTCATCTAATAAATTCCTTCAAAATGACTAGTACAAAAAAGAAAAGTTATTGTCTTTGCTGCATTAATCATGTGCCCATTATTTAGAGGAGGTCCTCATATACACAGTGAGCAACTCAGAACTTCACAGGAAACTTTACAAAGAAGTTTGATGGGACGAAAAATACAGATCATGTAAATAGGGGAGTGGAGATCACAGGCAGCACTCTTTATAATGAACTATACTACACATAATTAATAGAGGAAAGGACTGTTCTTTTAACGGGTCTTTCTTATGGATGGGGACTTAACCAGAATGATGACAAAAGTTATGAAAGATTTCTTTACCTAGAATAACACAAATTATACATTCAGAAGATCACCATGATTAGTTTGGAAAGCATGATATGAATTATTGTTTGACCGGTAACACCAAAAATTTCTTCATGGTGTTACAAGAGGCAAAATGACCTGTATCTGAGGCCAACATTGCCAAGATGGGTTCTGCTCTCAAGAGAACGGTCTGACATGTATTCTTCTACATTGCCACTTTCAGTCAAGCCTATATGCCATCAGATTTGGACTTAATGCCACACACAAGGAGTGAGTGGAAGAAAAAAAATATAAAGCTCCAATAACAGAGAAAGATCTAAGGGCCCGTTTGGTATCGTTTCTGTTCGAGAAAAGCCGTTTCGTGTCAAAAACGAAAATTTCAGTTTCTGTGTCAAAACACAGTTTTTAAACGAAAAAATGGTGTTTCAAAATTTCAGATTTTTATCAGGATTTTTTTTTTTTTTTTTTTTGTAAAATGGAACGAAACCGGGAAGACGGAACTCCATTTTGGAGTTCCGTCCAATCTCGTTTTTTCAGTTTTTTTTTTCACTTTTTGTTCCAAAAAAACAGAAACGGACCATAAGTGCACCAAACAGAAGATTCTGTTTTTTCGTTCCAATAGAACGAAAAAACTCCAGAAACATATTTTTAGAACGATACCAAACGGAACCTAATAGGTTTAACAAGGATAAACAAGCCAAGTGCAATAGATGAAGTGACTACAGTTTTGATCATAGAAGTAGAAAGAAGCTGTTGAAAAATAACTAGAATAAAAGGATCTCCAATCAGACACAAAAATCATAGGGAAAAATAAAGAAGGTTAACGCAGTTCAAATAAGTAGAATTAATGAGCTAGATAAGTACCATGATCATTGGCCAATGTCATTCCTACAAGCAGTTGGTTGCAAAGAATGAACCAAACGAGGTAACAGAGTCCCTTCCCCCTCTCCATGGCTACCACCAGCTGTTACCGAAAACTAGCTTTGTTTTTCAAAGATCTGAAAGAAAGGGAAGCAGTGAAATCACAAAAAACACCAAAATGTGGAAGTGGCTCCACCTTCAGCAGATGAGTTCCTTTTCCTTGTTCTTCCCCTTCTTCAACTTAAGTTTTGTTCAACTCACATAAGCTTGTGAACACCAAAGGACCTTTTTAAAGCACTTAAACAGATACCCATTAAGGAACAGAGAAAAGAGAGAAAGAAGAGTAGCAGAAACCTGAAAATTAGAAACTGGGTTTGTCCCGTTTCCTTCACTTTCCTTCTGAATGGGAAGATGGATTCTCCTTCTCCAGCCACATTTTAGTTCTTTACTGAATGAAACTCACTCTACTGGTTAAATGGTTTAAGCTCTGTGCAGAAACCAGAAAATAACTAAAATCGATTTACAAATGGGAAAAAGACCTGAAAATCTGTGGAAATCAGTTCTTATTGTTCAACGGACAAGGATTGAATATGTTGTATTCAAGGCTGGTTCGGTGCTAATGGGGAACTGATTGCATTTCTCCCGGAAAAGGAAGGAATACGACAATGATTGAATGTTGCAGGTTTGTGTACAAAAAGATAAGATTGGTCAGTGGTGGTGGTCCCAACTATCCGTTGTCTGAGCTGTGCTTTTGAAAGTTTAGTTTTCTTTTTGGTTTAGAAATGGAGCCAAATTTGAGACTTTTAGCTACTTTAGAACCCTAGACGGGCCCATCACCGCTCAGTAATGAAAAAGAAGCGGGAATAGTGGGAAAATTTAGGGAATCTAGGTTGTGCACTAGAATATTATGTGGGTCCCATCTCTCCTTGGTTTCCGAACTCCAATTGCTATGCTGATTCTTGCTTTGGATGGTGGAGCTAGGGTTGTCAATTCCAGATTCGGCCTGACCGTCTTCGATCGTTTAAAGCCCGAATTGGTTTGGTCTGATTTATAAATGTGTTGAACTTTAACCTTTGGTTTGATTATAATTGGTCATTCTTGGTGCAATAATGTTACTAGATAAGAACCCAATTGAATCCGATCGATTAAAAACCTAATTTTAAAGCCTATTTATAGCCCTCTCAAAGTATGCTTATGAAGCCTAACACGTATAAAGCTTATTTATAAATAGATCTTGATTCTTTCTTTAATCATGCAATTCTCCCTGCACGTGATACATATATATTTTCAAAATCAAATAGTTGTAAAATTTTTTTGAAATTAAATTTCATTTTAACCTCAAACTTCTACAATCGTTGAATTTTAAAAATATAAATATAATACACATAGAGAATTGTACAAGAATTGCATGATTAAGAATGGAAGAGGCCTCTTAGAACATGTAAAAAGCATTTTTATTAAGCCTAACACGTATGAAAAAGTAAAAACCCAACAAGTTAAAACCTATTTAAAACTCGATTATAACCTAACAGTTGGAGATTTACAGGGTCACGGGCAGAAATGAAATGCCTCAACTGGAACTATCAAGGCATTTGAAGACCCTTGATAGTTCGTTTCTTGAAGCAACTCTCCCGCACAATATGCCCAGATTTTATTTATTCATTTATTTATTTGATGGAGACAAAAGGGAAGAAGCAAAAAATTGAAGGATTATGTCAAAATTTACACATGCACTCGTTATTCATAGTGGATCCGATTGGTGCTTCAGGAGGGCTGGCTCTTTTATGGAAGAGTCACATACATTTGGAGATGCTCTCATCTGATAACAGAGTGGTGGATACAAAGGTTTCAATTAACAATGGTCCCCCGTTCTTTATGACATGTGTTTACGGGGATCCGGTTGTTTCTCAACGTCAAAGAGTATGGGATCGCTTGGTAACCATCAATACAGACAGGAATTCGGAGTGGGTTATGTTCGGAGATTTCAATTCTTACATCTCCTGGCATCAGAAGAAAGGGGAATATTCCAAATGATAGAGATATGCGCCCATTCCGTGATATGATGAATACATGTTGTCTTATGGATCTTGGATATCAAGGCCCAAAGTTTACTTGATACAACAATCGAAAAGGGAACTCTTCAATTCGAATCAGGCTGAACAGGGTTTTATCAAATCAGAGTTGTGAAGCAAACAGTTGGTTCAGATCATTTGACTTTAGTGGTTGACACTAAAGGTGGTAAGAGGGCATCGTCCTTTTCGCTTTGAATCCATGTGGTTTCACCACCCTGAATGCAAAACAGTGGCTTCTTCTGCATGGAACAAACCAGTGTTTGGCACACCATCCGATATTGTTTCTCAAAAGTTGAATTATTATTATCAATCAGCTTATAGGACTTGGAATAAAGAAGTGTCTGGAAATGTTCAATCAAAAATAAAAAGTATCTACGAATTAGAACAATTACATTTACTTCCTATGTCAGACCTATCCCATGACCTTATTGCAGACCTTACTACCAAGTTAGACTTTGAACTTGCCAATGAAGAAGAAATGTGACGTCAGAAGTCAAGACAATTATGGCTTACAGGGGGAGATAAGAATACAAGTTTCTTTCATGCTTCAACTATTCAGCGGCACCAAATGAATCATATCTTAAAGCTTAAGCGACCTTCAGGAGGTTGGACAGAATCAAATGAAGAAATTTACCAAGATATTTTGGATCATTTTAGTTCTGCCTTTTCATCGGAAGGAGTTGATGATGCTTCTCTCCGTCAAGTCCTTAGCTCTGTTGAACCTAAGATATACAGGGAAACAAATGATCTTTGCAAAGTCCCATCCATTGAAGAGGTTCGTGATGCCCTATTTTCTATGAGCCCCCTAAAGGCCTCAGGTCAAGAGGATTTTCCGCCAACTTTTTCCAAAAGTACTGGGATACTGTAAAGGATGACCTTTTCTCTCTTATTCTAAAATTTTTTTCAAACAGGTTATCTTCCAGCCTCCCTCAAGGCAACTCTAATTTGCTTGATTCCAAAGGTGCAAAAGCCAGTAGAGTATTCTGATTAATTTAGACCAATAGCTCTTTATGCAGTGATAGTGAAGATCATCACTATGATTTTGTCTAATCGACTAAAGAAAGTTCTAGATAATTTTAGTGCTCCTGCACAATCTGCTTTCATTCCTAACAGGTCCATTTCAGATAATATATTTATTGCTTATGAGATGTTTAACTACATCGGCAAAAGGAAGAAGGGACATAAGAAGTTGGTTGCAATGAAGCTCGATATGAAGAAGGCCTACGATCAGGTAGAATGGAATTTCATTGAAAAAATATTGCTTTGTTTTGGTTTCTGTAATCAATGGGTCCGTTTAGTGATGGTTAGCATCCGTTCAGTTAACTATAAGCTTTTAATCAATGGAGCAGCTTGAGGCTCTGTTGAGCCGTCAAGAGGAATTAGGCAAGGAGATTCGCTCTCTCTTGCCCTTTTCATTATTTGTTCTCAGGCTCTTAGTAGTTTTTTGGCGCAAACTAAGTCAAATGGTTCTATTAAGGAAGTTCGGCTTCGAAATCGTACTCAACCGGTAACCCATTTATTATTTGCTGATGATTTATTATTATTTTCAGAAGTTCATTTATCAGAAATGTTTGCTTTCAAGAATGCCCTTGATATCTACTGTCAAGCATCAGGTCAACCTATAAATCTTGCAAAATCCACTATGACATTTAGTCCGAATACACCTACTAAGCTGAAGAGATGGTTTTCCCGTATTATGAAAATTCCTTATGGGGTTGGTTCGAAAAAATATCTGGGATTTTCTACTCAATTTGGAGTCTCAAAAGCTAACCTATTTAGTGATACTTCAAAGAGAATTACGAAGAAGTTGGAAGGATGGAAGACAAACCTTTTATCTCATGCAGGTAAGGAGGTGATGGTCAAATCGGTTATCTTTTCAATGTCAAACTATGTTTGTTCTCACTTTAAGCTACCTACTTCTCATCATCAACATCTTTATAGAGCAGCATCAAATTTTTATTGGGGGGAAGCTAATGGAAAGCCAAAGATCCACTAGATCTCATGGAAGCGTTTATGTCGTTCAAAGGAGAAAGGAGATTTGGGGTTTAGAGACCCTTATCTTCACAAAAGGGCCCTTTTGTCAAAGGTGGCATGGCGCTTAGGGACTTAACCGAATCCTCTTTGGGCGAAGTTTCTTAAATCTATTTATTTTTCAAATAGTGATTTTTTCTCTGTTACCATTGGAAATAACCCGAATTGCGCATGGAGAAGCATTTTAGATGTGCGTGAGGTGTTGAAAATGGGTTTAAACTGGCGTATCAGTCAAGGAGATAGAATTGATATTTGACAACATCCATGGTTTTCCTCTCTTCCAGGTTACCGAGTTCACACTCTCCAATTTCCAAATTGTGAGTTTCAAAAAGTCTCTCAGCTTATTGATCATGACAATTGGGTTTGGAAACGAGATCTCCTTGAATTGCTTTTCAACCTTAATGAAATAACTGAGATTTAAAAAATCCAGCTTCCTTTGTTCCCGTGAGAAGATTTTCAAACTTGGACCACTTCTCGAAATGGGATTTTTTGGGTAAAATCAACTTACCACCTATTGTCCAATCTAAAAGCTGACAAAGATGTGCATGAAGCATTATCTACCTCTCCTAAACCTTGGCAGCAAGTTCCGGAACTGGTTTGGAAGCAAATTTGGAATTGCAACTCCCTCCCAAAAATAAAACCTTTTCTTTGGAGAGCTTGTGCTGATGGCCTTGCTTCTTCGACAAATCTCCGGCGAAGAGATATCTCAGTTGATCCCCATTGTGCACAATGTGGAAATATCTAAGAATCTACTTCCCATATTCTTTTGACTTGCCCTTTTTGCACGGTCGGTGTGGCTTGGTAAGTAGTTTGTCTCACAAAGCTTTGGAAGGTGATGAGGTTTTCCTTCATGACTGGATTGATGGCTAAAAAGTGTTTTCCACAAGAGGTAAGGATGCTAGCAAAGAGATGATATCCCTATGTTCATTTATCTGTTGGCAATTATGGTTAGCTCGAAATGACTTTCTATTTGAAAAGCAAGTATGGTCACCTTTGGAGGTCATTTGGTCAGTAGAAAAACATTTTAGGGAGTTTTATCAATTCAACTCCCGTCCTCATCGATCTGTTCCTATAGTTAGAGCCCCAGTAACTGTCTCTCTACCTCATCAATGGGATCTCCTGCCTGCAAATATCTATAAAATAAATTGTGGTGCAAGTCTCCCCTATGGGTCGATGCAAGGAGGTATATGTTTCATTTGTCGTGAATATCAAGGACGTCCTTAGTTTGCCATCTCTAATCTTGTTCAATTTCAAGAGGCTTTAGTGGGTGAAGTTTTGGCAATCCGCTCAGCTCTTTTGAAAGCTATTTCTAAAGATATTTCTCATATTATGCTAGAGAGTGGCAACAAAGACGTGGTGACTTTCCTGCAACATGGAATCTCATCAGCCTCTTTGACTATCAAGCCCATTTTAGAGGACATTTTGCATTTAAAATGCTCTTTTTGAATCTTGTATTTTTTTCTTTTATTCTTAGGGAGCTAAACTATCTTGTATTTTTTCTTTCATTCTTGGGGAACTAAACAGTTTAATTGATTCTCTAGCAAGGAGGGCTCTGTTTATAATGGATATAATAGTTTGGCCAATTTCCGATCTGTGGATCCAAAAACAATGTTTGGCATGCTTGTGTCTTTCCCGTTTAATTGATTCTCTAGCAAGGAGGGCTCTGTTTATAATGGGTATAATAGTTTGGCCAATTTCCGATCCGTGGATCCAAAAACAATGTTTGGCATGCTTGTGTCTTTCCCATTCTTCTGAATAAATCTATTTTTACTAAAAACACAAAATCTATTTAAAGAAAATATGCTATCCATTTAAAGCCGGTCTACGACCCGTTGCAACCTAGACCACTCGCATTGACACCCTAAAGGCCTAAAGTGGGGCCGGCAATAGTCAAACCACGCAATGTATGCTAATTCCTGATCGCTTCATCATATATATATTATATTTATTTATTTATTCTTGCCTGCCAATTATTTAAATGCATCTGGCAGATTGGACCCAACTGCCACATTACGTGCTATTGAACGTCCGATCAAAATATTAAGAGCTTTAAGAAAAGATTTGAACAAATATTAAGAGCTTTAAGAAAAGATTTGAACTATGTATTGATAGGGGTGCGCCAAGCCCGTGCAGTAGTGCAACGCATGGGCGACACACGAGGACCCCAATAGCAAGCTACTGTAATGGGCCCTCGCCCCAAGAAAAATTAATTTAATATCATGTGGACCGATGACCCACGTATCAGATATTAAACTGATAAGAACAGATACTACACTTGATCTTAGCCAAAAGGCCGAGAAAGGTATGCTTTGTCAAATGTGTCTGTTTTCTTTTATATCTTGTGTCTCTTTAGATTCTTTTCTTTTCTTCCGATGTGGGACTAAAGCTGAAGTAGAGAATCCTAAAAACAATGCATATTACATGAAGGGTTGAAATCTTGATTTTTTAATTCTAAAAGTAACTGAAGGTTTTATTGAGAATCACAAGCACATTCAATTCTTACCCGAGAGAGAGAGAGAGAGAGAGAGAGAGAGAGAGAGAGAACCATATACTAATTAGTAAATAGGTGAGAGAGAGAACCACATACTAATTAGTAAATGGGCTATACTTGAAAGTTGTTGTCAAGCTTCAATATCTACCACAAGGCATATCAAGTTGAACCCAATTGTTGTAAGCAAAGGTCTAAGGTCCCTAGTGAAGTTAAATGTATGTTAAACGTAAAGCTTAAACGATTAATTGGAAAAATGATTTACATTGTATAGTGTGGCCTCAGAAATAGAAAATGATATCTTTATTGATGTTTCTTCATTAGCTGTCAATTATTGTCACACACGCTTAGGAGCCGCACTTCTCCATAGGAAACACTTCCCCATGAATAATATAGTATCAATAAATGTTTAGTAAATGTAGTATTAATAATTATGTAATATGTAATTAGATCATGAATACATACTTTGGAGATACAATTAAAAGTGAAATTAAAGAAATAGTAAACATATGCCCCTAAGGGATAATTTTGATATTTAAAAAGCCAAGAGAAGGGTAAAAGGAGAAGTGAACATTTGTTTAGGGGGGGAATAAAAAAGGATGTAATTCGTAAAGGAGTTTGGGCAAATATAGATTAAGTTTAGGGGAGTTTTGGATAATGCTATGATTATAGGAGAGATGAGTTGTTATTGTCACTTGCTGGATCAAGATGTCAACAAAGCAAAATTCTTATTACCAAATGATGTAACCCTCACAATTGTCAGGGTGGATCAGAAAGGAAGTATCTTAAAATGGATTAAGTATAAGGGGAGTTTGGATAACTATGGTTACAAGCAGAATGAGTCCTTAGTGTCACTCACTAGATCAAGATTAATTTCGATTGAGCAAAATTTTGTTAAACAAACGACATAACCCTTACAATCTATTGAATACTTTTGGTCAGAATTTACCTGGTTTATAACCTTAATTTTTTGACCCAAAGATTTTTTAAACATAAAAATATCCTCCTTGAAGAGAGAGAGACGTTATCTTTTCAACAACTTTTTTTATCCTTGTGCTAGGTGATTTTTATTTTTTATTTTTTTGGACCATTATGTATCATGGAATGTTCATCTTTTGATTGTGTTTCATTCTGTTGTTTGAAACATGGGATTAAGTGATTAAATATTAAATACGAATCAATTCCAATTAAAATTGACCCTCATTTTAATAAATGTGAATTCCTAAACTTATTTAAAAATCAATCATGAATGCACTATGATACTTATTTTGATGTATTCTTCTATTTTCTTGATAAAATAATAAAAAATAAATGAAATCCAATAATACTATTGTTCTGTACCATTATGAAAGAAGATCAGGGTAATATATGCACTTTTCGGCAATGAAAAAATTTACTCTACTATCATTTGCATTTTGCATTTTAATGTAAGTGGTGGGCCGATTCGGCCTAACCTTATCGAGAAGAGATTCACATAGAGACTATTGCTATTCGGGAATATATATCTATGTTAACGAGCAATTTTTATTTTTATTTTTTACAGTTAGATTTAGTATCAACAAAAGTTTGAATAAAATAAAATAAAATAAAATAAAATAAAATCAAAGAGCAAAACTAATCCAGGGGGTATTTGCCTCACTTGTAAGTTGTAGCAAACAGACCCAATATGGATGAGTGGGAGTAGTGCAGGACTAGCAGAGAGGGCCAGCTAATAGAGCCCAACTGCAAAAGGAGAGACCTGGACTCTCTCCGAACTGTCTACAAAACCGGTAAACTAACGGTCCAAACCCCTCCGCCTCGATATCTTCACTGTAATCGACGAACTTCCGCCGCTATTTAAATGGCGATCGATACCTGATTTGCAGAACTATCCAGCTGGGCTTTGTTATTTGAGTCCGACTACCTATCCATTTAGTGTCTTCACAGCTTTTCCTCTTTTCTCTGTGTCTCTCTTCTACCTTATCCATGGCTTTTGCATTTATTACAGTAGCGAAACCTTTCTCTTCCAACAAAGCAATTCCTTCTTTCTCCAATCAGAGATCACCAGGTCTGTACTCTCTAATGCTTCACCTACTTTTAATGACTTGTTTTTCTTTTTCTTTTCTTCTAATTTTGGTATATGATTTGTTGGTAGGTTTGCGGAAGAGTGCTTTGAGAATTAATGCAGTGACCACGAAATGGGAACCTACAAAGGTCCGTTTTTTCCTCCTGCTTGAAAGTCTAAATTTTATTTTTATTTTCCTTCACAAGTTTCTTTTTGAATTTCGAGTTTTATGCTTCTTTTTTGCTGGAATTCATGGGCTTTCTGCTCCTTTCTCTTTCAGGTTGTTCCACAAGCAGATAGAGTCTTGATTCGTCTAGAGGTGTTGCCCGAGGTATATAGCTTTTGTTGTTGTTCTTGGTTATCTCTTTTTGGGTATCTGGTATCTAATAATTTCGTCCAATACGCGTTTAATTTATTTATTTCTTAAGATAACCTCTCAGGTCAGTTCTTCTCAAAGTGAATTTCTTAAATGTAGTGATGAGATTCGTCAGTGTTCCTCTACCTATTTTTTAGTTTAGGGATGTAAAGCCCACGGTTACAGTATGGTCTAAAGCTCTCGGCCTGAGGGAGCTCAGGTCTTTGCTGGACTCGTGACAAGTGGTTGTTAAATAATTTTGAACAAACAGACCAGCTAAGTTGGTGATATAACTTGGCTTCTATTTTGTAATATAAATCATATAGCATAGTAATGTTTTGATTCAGGCTTTAGTCATGAATCATATTTCTTGATTGTTAAGTGTTTATAGTGTAGTGAAAGCTCCATTTTGTAGCAGAAATCACCTGGTTGTAACGAAAATTGCCTGCTAAGTATGGGTCATTGTTGCACGAGAAATAGAACACAAAATATGCACATCAAAAGAAATAGGAGGATTTTATGTGGTTTGGCTTTTAGCCACATCCATTGGTGATGATGACGTAAAAGTTCTACTAACAACAATGGAGAATAAAAGAGAATTGTGGAACACTCTTACTAACCCAAAACTCCCCTATACATCAAATGAACTCTTTCGATTTCTCGAGAAATATTACAAGATATTTAAGAAAGTTTTCTTTTGTCACTTATTGTCCTATCCCTCTCCTTTACATCGAAGATCTTGGATGAATAGTGATCTATGAATAGTGCCATGTAGGTTTCCCTTGTTGACTTGGCACGCACAACTCACAACTCACAACTCACAATTCACAACTCACAACTCACAACTCTCCTCTATCTTCCTTAAATGTTTCTAGCATTACCTTTGTCATCTTCTGTTGGCCTGTTGGACACATACACTATTGACACCATTTTGTTCTTGCTCGCATTTGAATTTGGTGCCTTTATTCATGCACATTAATGCATGATTGTACGCATTTGATTTCGGTGCCTAATTTATGCACTTTCCATATGAAATTCAAGGCATACAATAAATTTTATTATCATTATTGTCCACTGTGGCTTGAATTTTTCCAAGCTCAAAAAAAATTCTTTTCTCACCATCTTCAACTATGGACATAGGCTAAAGCATGAACCGTGTAAAATCCTCCTGTAGACCCGTACTTAGTAGGCAATTTCCATTACAACCTGGAAGGATAAAACCTCTAATAGTTCTGCACAACGGTTCACCGGTTGAAGGGTACACTGGATGTAATCCACTCAGACCCTAGGGTCCTACTCATGTTGCATCAAAGGGTAGAATCAAAATCTCTTGGCCTTTATCGATAACTTTTCGAGAAAGGCTTGAGTGTATTTCTTATCACACAAAAATGATGTCTTTGTCAACTTCAAGCGATGGAAGGCATTGATCAAGAAGTTGACTGGGAAGAAAATCAAGTGCCTGAGAAGTGAGAACCGATAACAATATGGAATTTTTTGAAAACGAGTTTAACAAGTTCTGAAAAAAATGAATGCATAGTTAGACACCACACGGTTGTAAAAACACCTAAACAGAGTGGAATTACAGAACAAATGAACAAAACTCTCTTGCAGAGGGAAGGTTGCATGCTCCCCAATGCTGGTCTCTCAGATTTTTGGGCTGAAGCAGTCAACACTGCTTGTTATTTAGTAAATAAGTTTCCATCAATTGCTATTGAGTGCAAGACTCCTGGAGAAATATGTTTGTTACTCATGCTGATTACTCTATTTTGGGAGTGTTTGGTTGTCCTGCATATGCTTATGTTAAAAGGGCTACAAAATGCAATTACCTGGGCTATGCATAAGGTGTGAAAAGATACAAATTATGGTGCTCCAAGTCAGATGGGGTTTTTATCAGTTGAGATGTGAAATTTGATGAGTCTGTGATGCTACTTCAGCAAAAGGAGAAGTCAATTGATACAGGAAACGATCACTGCGAGTAAAATGGTGGAGTTGGAAGTTGAAACTCCAGTTGATCTACAAGCGTCCAGGAGGTGCAGGAAGTTGATACTGGTATGTAGATTGGTTGCTTCTGCATTGATTGTAGTTGAGAACGTTGATGGTCAAGAGCCTTTCATGTATCAGAGGCTGTTACAGACTCACAGGCATGCTTCGAGGGATCTGTATCGGATCACCAGATTTGTACAGTTCAAATCAGTATGGACCAAGGGTTAAAAGGTATCAAAAAAATGTTTTCATTGAAAACCAGTGGCAAATCTGTCTGATATTGGCCGCTCCGGATCAGTATGGACCAGGATCGATCTCATCCTCAATAACAATTCCTAAAACCGTGGTCACAGCCTCACAGGTTCTGAGTATGCCCAATGGACTATTGCAATGACTAAAGAGATTGAATCTCTTCACAAGAATCATGCTTAGAATGAATACGATTAGAGTGAATGCAATAATTTTGTGTATCACAGGAAGCGCTCTTAATTGGTTCATTTGTATATTTTTTGTTGTATGTTGATGGCATGTTGATTTCTTCCATACTTAGAAATTAAGAGGTTGAAGACTTAGCTGAGTAGTGAGTTTGAGATGAAAGACTTGAGAAAAACCATGAAAATTTGGGTACGGAGATTTACAGAGACCGACAAGTCGGCAGATTGCTTGTCTCACAAAAATTACATTGAGAATGTGCTTGAGCATTGGGTATGCAAAGGCTGAAACCTGCAAGTACCCTGTTTGTTTCTCATTTGTTAATGTGGTTAGCAGTATAATGTACCATAATGTGCACTCATCCAGACATTTCATATGCTGTCAGTAGATATATAGTATATCCTGGCAAGGTTCATTGGCAAGTAGTGATATGGATATTGCGCTACTTGGAGGGCACTACAAGTGTTGGCGTGATATATTACGTGAACAATGTTCTTACTGGAAGTGTTGTTGGTTAGGTTGATTTTAATTATGTTGCGATTTGGACAGAAGAAATATCTGATAAGTTATCTGGTTGTGTCATTTGCTAGAAGGCAACATTACAATCTATAGTTGCCTTGTATTCTATAGGTAGTTGCCTTGTATACTATAGAAGCTGAATACATGGTGTAACAGAGGCAATGAAGGAAGCTTTATGGCTAGGAGGTTTGGTTGGTGATTTAGGCTTACACAGGATCATAATGTTGTGTATTACAACAGTCAGTGACATACATCTGATTTTTAATCAGATGTACCATTAGGGGACTAAGCACGTTGATGTCAGAGTTCACTTGATTTGAGATATAATCTCTTAGGCTATGTTTGGTGGCCAAGAGAATAAAAGAAAAGAAAAATGAATCTAGAAAAGAAAGGAATAGAAAAGGGAAGAAAAGAGAAAAAAAAATGAAATGGTGAGAAAATAGAAAAAAGTATGCATGTTTGGTTACCATTAGAAGAGAAGAAAAGAAAAGAAAAGAAAAGAAAAGTTAATATATTTTCTCATGATTTCTTGTGTTTTTGGCAAGATCTTTTTTTGGGAGAAAAAGAAAACTTCACAATTCCCAAGGGGAGTTTTAAAATTCAAAAACTGAATCTTCTCTTGGATGAGGACATACCAAGCACAAAGAGAGATTTTTAACCATGAAAAAAGTACAAAATTGTACTTTTTTCTTTTCTTTTCTTTTCTTCTATTGGCTACCAAACATAGCCTTAGGGCCAGTTTGTTTGATGGAAAAAAAATTGGGATAGTAAAAATGGGTGGGAAAAGTGGGGAATATTTCGCAAAATACCAAAATCGGTGTTTGTTTGGATGCCCGGGGTGGGAGAATGGAGAGACAACCATCCATAAAAAAGGTGGTTGTCGGCTTACATGGCAACAGATTTTTCCCACCCTTTTCGGTAGGAGGGTAAACTGATCAGCTCATAGGTGAAATCCTCCGCCACTGTGTGAGAGAGAGTTGGAGACGATCTGAAAGGTCGTTGCGCCGGCAAATTGGAATCGCTAAATACCCCAAGAAGGTGATTCGCAAAGACTCAGCGAAGCAGATTGCAAAGAACTCCCGTGTGAAGGCTTTCATCAAGTTCTTGAGATGCCAAGGGCATGGCTGGAGATGTCCACCGGGCTTTGCGTACCATTGTGCAAGAACAGGTACAGAGTAATCTTTTACTTCAAATCTCTCACCCCTCTCTGATTAAATTCATCCAGCAGGAGCTAATGACTCTTCCAGACAGTGGAAGAGAAAGGACAGGAGAAAAATAGGTGATCAGCATCTTTAGTGCCATTCCAGGAAAGACAGCAACAATGGGGAACCTGAACCTGAACCTAGTAAACTAGCTGGTCTGACTGCTTTTGCCCATGGCTGGGCTTGGTTATGTTGGTGAGGTCCTCTTGCCTTTTCCCACTGTGTTTTTGTTGCTCCCTAATGTTTGATGGGTTATTAAATCAAATGGAAAGAGAATGCCATTCTTAAATGCAGGGTAGTATCTTTGAACAGGGTTGACAGTTGACTCATTAGGACTACTCAATGGTGACAAAGACTCATCAAGGGATGGCATAATCCCAGAATCTCACTCCACTGCCAATGTCTAACTCAACAGTGGGATATCTTAACTGGCTAAATTTGGTTATGTCCAGGATAAACAAGTGACCATCTTATTTAAATCTTAATAGTTGACAACCCTGCTATGGGTTGACCCCATACCTCATGTTTCCCAAAGCAAAAACTCTCCACTCTCATAAATGCAAAAGAGGGAGCTGAAATAGTAACTACCTCATACCAACAATAATTAGGAATGCAGAGACAAGTGAAGCTATGAGTTTAATGCCAAGATCCTTAAATAATGACAAAGGTGCTCTCTCTTCTGTTTCATTAATTAATTTTTATTACTGGTTGCTTGATATATGGAGTTTAGAAATAGAGGTTTTACCTACGCACATCTGAATCTGATTTCTCAGGATTCAGATTACTAGCTTCTTT
The DNA here is from genome assembly GCF_013358625.1 of Macadamia integrifolia. Classification (NCBI taxonomy): domain Eukaryota; kingdom Viridiplantae; phylum Streptophyta; class Magnoliopsida; order Proteales; family Proteaceae; genus Macadamia; species Macadamia integrifolia. The sequence goes on along the minus strand of NC_056564.1, from coordinate 11,913,386 downwards.
AAAGCGGAGTGCATTGAGCATTTTATGCAATTTTGCTTCTGAAAACATCTTCTTTATTGGAAACCGATTCAGAAATCATGCTTGAGGAATGATTTTCCTTCACACAGCATATTCAACCTAGAAACTTGGAGGTGGAAACTGCTAATATCTTTAACCGAAGTTGTGACTCAGGATTTGAGAGTTGAGACCATAGAATCTGGAGTTCTTCTGATGGTGTTGACTAGATAGATGGATGTTCAGGCTCACCTTATTTGTTTTGGTTTGATAATTATATCTGTTGAATAATATAGGTTTTCCCAGTTACACTAACATCAGCTAAATAGGTGGTAAGAAAAATTTCACTCCCATCAGATGCAAGATCTGGTAATCACAGCCCCTTGTACTAATTTGTGAAGTTAAAAACAGAAGAAGAAGAACCTTGTAAATATGTGAATAATGCAAGCGTAAAACAAATTTTGGGTGTCCTCGAGGTAGCAACATGACCTTGTTGGGCAGCAACCAAAGTTAGAGGCTCACTTGTTTAACTTGGTCAAATTGGACATCAGTATTTGAATCCTACATATTGTTGCATATGTGTAATCTGAGATCTTTGAATTTTCTGGTTAGGCATGCTTTTCTGGAGCCATTGTTGTTGTGATATTTTCAGGCAGAGGTATCATTTGACATAGCTTGCCTATGTAATTGGTGGTTTCTTTACTTCTTATTGTTGTTCTCCTGGTCTTGAGAAAGACATTTATTGGAAGAGTGGGTTCAGTTAAATCTATATTCAAGGTGATGATGCACATTATGGATTTAGGCTAAGATGATTGAACCTGACTTTCCATGTTCTTTGGATCTGAAAAAGTAATATTAGAATATGGTCTATATAGAGGTGTATTAAATAGGTCAAATATTTACAACCATAAGACTCAATTATTTTCTATTCTCCGTTGAACCTGCCGGATGCAACGTCCCACTTCCTTTGCACAACATGTATACATAGATTCTATTGTAGATCTTCCTCATTCAATGCATGGAGAGGTGCCAAAGAAGGTATTACAATCCTCCAGACTGTCTTACCAAATTATGACCATTAATGGCCAAAAAATTGACCAGTCAACAGTGAACTTCCCTTGCTATTCAGTAGTTTGTTGAGGAGCTTTCTCCCTTTCCATAGGATTTCGCATAAACACCGGGTTTTCTTCGCTAGACAAGAGAGCTTATTTGCTGATCAAATAGTTGGACAACTTCACTTTTTGGGCCTTTGAATATGAATTTAGAGAAGGTGGGTTTTACATGCCCCTCGCAGTCTTTCTCTTCTCTCTCCTCATTTAATGAGGGGTTCCCATATACAAATTGACTTCCACTGAAATTCTTCTCCTCCCGGTGTTTATGATGCCAATATAAGGGGACAACATGTGAATCCCTCTCCCTTAATGTTATATTGAAGTTGTATAAGAATTTCTTTTGATCAGCACAGAGAGAAATTGTAATTCTAAATGTGTATTACTGAGGTTTGAGTTGTAGACCTGTAAAAAACTAACACCCGAATCATTTACTGTACCCTACATAGTATCTACATTTTCAACTCTTATTTAGTTTTACCTGAACATCTTGGACCTCCTGGACCATTCAGACTGAATAGTTTAATTGTTTCCTCCTGAGGTCTAGGATCTGATCTTTGATGGAATGAGGTTTCTGATTGAAAGGGTGGTTGCTTTGGAGATACTTTTTCATTCTATCATATGGTATTATTGGGAAGGACTAGGCGAATTTCTGTGGATTGTTTTTGTCTAGACCTTTCCCCTCAAGGATAGGATTGAAATGTGGCATGCTACCAAGCATATGCTCTTAAAGATTTAATAGTGCTACTGGATTAGCATTTTGAGAGATCTGAGTGTGGTAGCTGGATCTTCCCTTTCCAAACTAAGATTGTTCCACACCTTCCTAAGGATTGGGAATATTAAGCCCAAATGTGGATTGGTGTTTGGTTGTGAACCTAAGTCTGGGATATGTGGGCTGCTTTCAGACTAATGCAATAACTTTTGGATCTGATCTTTAAGAACCCAGCAATCTTCTATCAGATGACTAATAACCGATGGAATTAGCACTATTTGGGATCTCCTACTCATCCCACCTTACGTCTGGTCTCTTGGGTTCGGGAAGCTCGATCAACCCTTGCTCTAATAAAGATGTGAAGAAATATTTATGTCAGATAGTTACAAGTGAGATGGATGTGTAACTAACCTCTAAAACTAAGCCAAGGCCCGCCGATTGAAGGGTAACAGAAGGTAACCGGTTAGTGAGCGGTGTCAGTAGGCGAAGCAGTGTTTTTGTCTGCTTAGTTTCTTTGCAACTCAGGTGCCTTTGTTGGCTTAGAAACAATCCCCTCCTTTTCTTACTCCTACAAGTCCAACCACTGATTCAACTGTTCCTCTCATTCATTCATAGGCTCCTCCCATTCATGAGTTCATTCAGTTCCTCAAGCAAGTCAGTTCATTTAGTTCCTCCACTTGATCGTCAAAGGCATTGTTCCTCCACCCAAAGGTATCTCACTTCAGGCATTAAAGTTTTGAGCTAGATAAAACTGTGGTTAAAGGTGATCTGAACAATTATTGAACCAGAAGAAAGGAGGTACCACACGCTGGGGCCTTTGCTTTTATTCATAGGAATGAACTTTCCTGTGGGTTTGCCTTTGCATTTGTCTTGTTCCTGTTAACATTTTTTTGGGTGCAACTTGGCTGCCTGGGTTGGGAAATTGATGAATTCTTATCCAAAGTGAGCCCAAGCCTGGCCAAGCTGAGCCTGATTTGGTCCAATTTGCCCGGATTGCACCCTGCTTTGTTTTTTAATGTTCTTTTTGTATCCACACCTCACTCTTTGAACTTTTCAAAGAAAGTTTTCTAGTATTGAATAGAGGAAAAAGAAAATTCTTTCGAAGTTGTAATCAATTATTATGATTTAATTGATATTTAATCCTTTGCCTTTATTATCCCTGTAACTTCATGTTAATTGTCTAAAACTGGACAGAAATCGGCTGGTGGAGTGTTATTGCCTAAATCAGCTGTTAAGTTTGAGCGCTACCTGATGGGTGAGGTGAGATGCAAATACATGCATACATCCAACCACCCCCCCCTCCCTAAAGAGGGAAGAAAAACCCCTAGGGAGAAAGTAATCATGTCAATGGATCCCTAGGACCTTTAATCAACATTAACTTCTTTTTTATAGGTATTGTCTGTTGGTTCTGAAGTGAGCACTGTCGAGGCTGGAAAGAAGGTAAATAATCGAACAGCCAAGTGACTCAGGACATCTTACAAAAGCATTCCCAATTTTGGCTGTTGATTAACTAGTGATCAGAAATTAATAGAATTATTAAAAGAAGCACTTCATGTGTTTTTAATCTAATAAGATGGTACTTCATTTTGGCAGGTTCTTCTATCGGATATTAATGCATATGAGGTGAGCAGTGTTATCATGCATATTAGAACGGTATCTATGGTACTTGAATAGCAAAATTCTGTGATTTATATGCAGGGTATGGGACCCAAGAAATATAGGGACTCACCCGTCTTGATGTCCTCCTGTTGTATGGCTATGTCCTTTGAAATTACATAATGTAAGTGCTTTAGGGTCCATATAAAGTACAATTTGTGCATAGGTACTTGTCCAATTGGTCCTCTTGTTTAATGAACCTATCCAAATGCAACAGATTTGAAATATTGGGTAGTCCTTGTAAGCATTGACTTTAGGAACCAAAGTGTATGTTACTGATAGTGTGTGCAAAGCCCAATTTCTTTGATTCTAGTAGAACCTTGGGCATGATAACTTTGTCTAGATTGTGTTCCAATTACCTAGTTGGAAACATAAACCATCCCAAGTGCAATTCCCAGAATTAGCGGCAAACAAATTTGATCATGAACTAGGCATGCCTATTTGATTTATGTTTGCACACCATAGTTTCACATTCTCATGTCTTGAGGTTTTATTTTTCATCCATGGTACCCAGGTGGATTTGGGAACAGATGCAAAGCATTGCTTTTGTCGAGAAGGTGAACTGCTGGCCATGGTTTACTAGGATAAAGAATTCTTGAGGATTTTTCACAAGCATAGCTGTTCCCCCTTCATGGAGGATGGGTTTTTGTAGACTAATCTCTCAAACTGTGCAAACATTAAATTTTGGATTTTTTCTTTTGGGAATTTTAGCTTCTATCTTGTGTCTTATCCTCTAGCATAGCATATCATATTGCAGAACCTTGCTTTACTTCTAATATTTTTTTTTGGATGACCAAAAGAAAGAACTAATATTAAATATGAACAGAGTTATTTACCTACAAAAAGGATGATCCATTAACAATAGCTTTATAGGTCAAGCCTTTAAAAAAAAATAAAAGACATGGATGAGAGAACTTCGACCCTGAGGGTGGTCCCCCTTTCTCGAGTAAAAGCGAATAGAATTTGAACACGCCACGTTTTACTTGGAAGGATCGAACCATAGGAACAAATCTACAGGGCTATCACCTTTCTTTGGCCAGATCTTCCAACCTTTTCACAATTCACTGGCAGGTTTAACAGTTGAAAGATCCAAAAAAGTGGAAAAAAAGGACCAAGGCTGTGTATAAGTTCAGGTGGCATCTTGGCTGGGCTTTGAGTATCCGTCCAAATCATCGTAATATGCCATCCCATATCCAAAGCTTTCCGTAGGCCTGCAGCAAATCTCTGGCCAACACTTTGAATCCCTGACTTGCCAGCATATAGTTGCATGCCACCAAAACAAATTGTCCTTGTAACAAAATGCCACAAGTCTATCTAAGATTTTCTCAAGGGGTAAGTTAGAAAATACTGCACAAATTAAGATAGGATAAGGTAAAGTGGGTAGTGGAGAAAATTGCTGATTTAGATCAATCTCATCTGGAATATAAATAGTAGCAGTATTAGTCCAATGAGAGTCAGCAATATTTAAATCAGAGATCCATTGGTTAATGGTTTTAGCACTGAAGATACTAATGAAATGGCCATTCAACCTTGCGGTGGATCATTTTGAGTTTTTTTTTTTTTTT
>NC_056564.1:11899202-11908330 GCF_013358625.1 Macadamia integrifolia | reverse complement strand
GGGTGGGGGGTGTGGGGAGGGTGTGTTTAGATGTAGCCAGGTCCTTCGAAGATTTTCTGTTCTTGGTAGACTTGTCTGGTTCTGCTATCTAGTATTCCAGTGCTTGTAATTGGATTGAATGGGCTTGGCTCTGTAACCTGTTCCAAATGCACCCAAACTTTGTTAATAACCCAAGTCCAATGTTGTTACAGGCTTTAGTATTAGTATTATGGTAGGCATCCACTTGCCATTGTGGATCATTTGAGTAGGGGGATAGAAGTTTTGAAACTTATTTATTAAAAATCATTTAATACAACATCACCAAAATTCAAACCAAATGCCACAACTCATTCACTAATACACAATTGATCTGAATTAAAAATAAAAAAAACCCATCAACCAAACATAATCAGAAATGCCCTCTTTGTTTTTTGTTGATGAAATGTCCTCCTTTTTCTTCTTCATTTTGGTCATTTTGGTTAGTATTAATGGCCCGGCATGAGCTTCTAATCTCACGCCGTGACCCAGTAAGAACTTCCACTGCTCCCATCTTCACCATAGCCTGACCAAACTGGGTAGTAAACTTAAAGCCAGTAGATAGAGACATCACTGTGGAACTATTTTGAGGATCCAAAGCCAACTCTTGATCTATTTGTAGGATTCCTCTCCTTCTCATCAACTGCCCATAATATGAATTGTCAACAACGCTTGTACTTAGCAAGTTCTGGTCGAGATTAATTGTGTTGTCCGTCGTCGCATTCTGTGGGCACCTGAGCCTCAAAATTGAGGCTAGGGAGTCCATGGTTGGATCAGGCTTTCCTGTGTTCTGGAAATTGTAGAGACGATCAAGGATGACCGAACAATGTGCGATTCCCACAGTGTGACCGCCTATTATTAACATTAATTTGAATTAATCTCTCTTAGCGTCATGGATTAACACATTAATGAAGATATGTAGCAAATTAAGGATGGGAATTGAAGACATTTTAAGTAGTTACCAAGCAGGAGAACCATGTCTGTAGGGTTAAGTCCCTTGTTTCCAAATGCTGTAATAGCTTGGGAGACTGATGCTGAAGGGCTTGGGAGATTGACTTCACTGGCAAGTGATACTAAGCCATCCCTTCTCCCTGTCTGTACATTGTATCTCCTTCCTCCACCCTGCATGTGTAAACTCCAATTAAAAGTGGCATTTAGATTCTGGTTGACTAATTCAAGCCCTAATTAGCAAATTTTATATTACAACTGGGATAGATAAGTTGGCCTTTTCTACTACCCGAAGATCAACCCAGCATAAACCTGATGATATTGGTCTTATAAACTTTTTTTTTTTGGTTAAAAGGTTTAGTATCGGATAATGCTGTGGTAGTTTAGTTCAGGATTGGGTCAGGGTTGGACAAGCAATGCGAATCTGTGTGGCCCAAACCAACCCTCGCTTATCCTAATAATAGTGTTTTAAGACAATTTTCCTTCAGCCATGGTGAAGTGAAACTCGTAGTACTAAAGGCATTTCAGACCTTCGTATAATAAGAGAAGTAACTATGCGATCATAATGTAACAAACTACATACCAAGGAAACAGCATCACGAGTAGCCATAGCGATAATATCAGCACAAGAAACAACCCCGGGACAAGCTCTCTCCAAAGCAGCCTTTGCTTGATCAATGATATCAAAGCCTTATCAAAGCCTCTCACACTAAGGTTCGGAGGTGCAATCTTCTCCATCGAATTTCCATCTAAAAGGATAGATGCGTCGCAACCCTTTTCATTCATGAAAAAAAAAAAAAAAGAAAAAAAAGAAAAAAAACCCCAAAAAAAACATTAAGGTTAACAAACTCAAAAGCATAATAGGAGAGAGCTCATAATGTACCAAGGACACAAAACTTGTTAAGGCTTGTGGGTCATTGTTCATTCAAAATGTACGGTTAGAATGAGAACATATGCCTACTTACCCTAACAAAGCAATCATGGAACTGTAAGCGGAGGAGGGCAGCCACAATGGTAGGGTCCTTGATGAATTGTGTAGTGATGACTCTTCCACATCTCTGGATCCACATTTTCCCTTGTAAAACCCAACTTGCAGGTCACCATAGCATAAACCAGTGAAGCTCATTAGAAGGAGCCCAAGAAGTGTAATTTCTGCCATAGCCTTCATTTTATGTTGGGAGTACTTTGAGGTTTGAAGTACTGAATAGGCACAGGATGATGGGGATGATAAGGACAAATCTCTCTTTGCTATTTATAGAGGAATGAGAGGTTGATACAAAGCATTACTTATTCATCAATGAGCTAGACTGCATGACTATTTCATATACGTGTTGTCCTTGAACGTGAACCCATGTAATGGAATAGAGAAACACCTAGCAACACTCCTTAATCACCGTTGGATCTATTGATTGTGATTTATTGATGGGATCAGAGTCAGTGCATCTGATGGCATGTAACAAAAGGGGGCAGTTAGTTTAATAATTGATATATAGATAATGGAAGGCTGATCATTGGTTGTCACATAGAATTGACTTATCTTATGCCATTGCATATGAGGTCCTCAAATTCATCAACTTGAAGATTTTGAATCTACCAACCACACCACTCATTTGCAAGTCAACGATTTTCTACTTTCCATTATTGTTGTTCATGATATCATTAAAAACTCATGTTGGACCCTTAGATATATAAGAGCTTTGCTTGCTTTTCAATGCTAATAAAATGTGGTTAAGATAATATATCAACCTTCTTTGCGTTATGTATGATATGCTTGCATGGTTTGCTATATATGTTTTCCCCTAAAAAAAAAAAGGAAAAAGGTCTGCTATATGTCGGTTTGACATCAACTTGATTTGATAAATAATGCTTTGACACCAATAGTGACAAACTTTAAGAGGGAGGACTTGGCGCAATGGTAAGGTTATTCATTGCGACCTAGTGGTGGTAGGTTCAAGTTAAGAAATAGTCTTGATTCACGAGGCGGGGGTCAGGCTATTTACATTTATATATTATTCTCCTCAGATTCCACAGTGGCAAGACTCTTGTACACTAGGTAAACCCTGTCGGTGCCAAACTTGAATGTTTGGTACAAAACAAAATGAAAATCTTTGTATCACAAATAGTTCACAAGAAAAAAAGAATAATGAAGAATTTGTATGAAGCAAATAAGTATAAATCTGATCATCGTGGCTATTTTATAGTCTTCCAAAAGTCACAACCTTACTCCAACAAATGCCTCCTTGAGTTGCATTGAAGGTTTATATTTGTTGGATATTGATGTTCAAGAGAACTTGATTGTATTGGGCACTTTGGCCAATAGTTATATACATGCACCGATAAAGTGCCTAGTCGGCTTACACAAATATAGAAAGATTGGATTTGAGTGAGATTCTACATGTGATATGGAACAGGAAACTCAAGTGAGGAAGGTAAGTCGATATAGGGTCAATAAACCCGCTCAAGTTGTAGGGTTGTGACCAAGAAACTTCATCTTGTCACACATGAATTCAAATTGGGCTAATGGCAGGGCATTGCTGAGAACATCCACAAGTTGATCCACTGTTGAAATAAATTGAACATTGAGTTTGTTTTCACCACCCTATCTGATGCAGGTCCAACCCAAAGATGTGGTCCAAGCCCATGAAGTCAAGTCCAAACCACCGGATCAAAAGAGAACCATCTCGAGATCAACAAAACCTTGGAGGAGAGAACCATGCCCCTAAGTCAAGAAAGGCATAGAGATGAAAACTTACAACCTCAACAACATATTGCTAAATTAGCTCTTGAGGTTGAGATGTTGCAATTTTAATATCAAGTGATTGGCTTGATTCTTGAGATTTAACAATTGAAAAAAATTTTGCATCGTTCAAACATCCGATTAAAGAGACATCTAGAGTTTGATTTTCATATTTCAAAGGATCAAAGATCTGTCCATACGAGGATATTAACGATAAACCAAAATTTCATTTGGAAGCGCAAAATGACATTTGGCCATTTTGTGAAGTACCAGTAGATTGAGGAGTGTCTTGCATACACCTCCAAAGTATGTGTTAATATGTGTATCACCGGTGTTTTATGAATATTCGATAAAAGAACCCCATGAACTTGATGACTTCAACTTCTTAAATCAACTTTTGATTTAAAATATGAGGTTAGTCATGAGGTTAGCGGTGACATTCCTCAAGACACAGTTAGAGAGGACCCTATCTCCATCTCCCACCTTCATCACTTGAAGTTGCGAGGCATGTTCCCATGCCACCATTTCCAGTTGATTTAATCTTTGGGAAGATAAGCGAATAAATTTTTGAAATTTGTTTGTGCATGGAACGAAGACTACCCACATCATAGGTCTCACACCTATAATGCATATATTGATCATTTTTTTTACAATTTTTTCACCATCATTTAGTTTTACGTTTGCCCGAGCTATTAGCAACTCACTAGTTATGTTTGATGCTCCAATATAAGAAAGAAAACCAAACTATTCACATGCATTGTGAGGTGTGTCACTGAAAATTCAATGGTGATGGAGGCATGGAGATAATATTTTGGCCATAAACTGAATAACATATCCAGGTGACAAAGAAGATGTAGTGATAGAATTGTGAAGACATATCTAATTCCTCCAATCTTTCCTTAGTCAAGCATTTTTTGGAGAGAAATCCAGCATCATAGAATGTGAGCTCCTTCTCAGCTTTGAAACCTGCAAAACTATTAAAAATACAAAGAAATGGTGGCAAAGGTAACTCAACTTCCTCTAATAAATTGCATTCTTGTGGTGCTTTTGAATTAATGTCTAATTCAAATGCCTCAAACAAATCGAACTCTTCAACGTCATCGTTTTCGTAGTTGTCGAAAATTGTTGTTTTATTGGAATTAAAATATTCATCTTCATAAAATGATGCAGTCCAATCGCATCCAAGCTCAACAACTACCACCAAAGAAGTTAGCCCAAACACCCTTGATCAAATCCACCATTAGGTGTCCCTAAGAGATTCCTTTAAGTTTCTTTTGCTCTTCCTTATGGCAAGAAGCTCCAATATCGGTTTGGGATGATTCAATTGAGTATTAAAGACAAGAGGCGGGACTATAACTTTTGTGAAATAGGAATTTTTGAGATTCTGAATGGTATAAAAGGACTGCCAAGTTAATTAATGGACTTACATAGGTCCGAATCTGAAAATGCTAATTGCTCCAAAAATTCAATTTTTCTAGGTTGGATCTTTCGGGGGTGTAACTTAAACTCTTTAAGATTGAAGGCTCAAATCTTCTAGGCTGATTGAAAGCCTAATCTCTTCAAAGATGGGTGAAACTCAACTTGGTTTCATAAGAAGAACTCTTCAAGGTTCATACGAAACTTGGAGCAACTTTGAAGATTCTTTGATTTAATTATGCTTCTACAACTCAAAATTTGTCCTCTACATATAGGACTACAACCTTTAAATTAGGAGACTACAACCATTCTCTAGACTTTCAAGTTGTGACATGGACTAATCATCAAATCCATAGGAAAATAAAACTTAATTGAAAATCTAGAAATAGGAAAAGTAGGCAAGTTCTTCCATTTTTTGAAGTCTCTCATGCCTTGATTCAAGAGTTGAGGTCTCCAATACCTAGATCCAAGACTCAATATTTTGATTCTTATTTCAGGATGAGTAATGACTTCCAAGTGGACTTTCTTTGCAACTTTCAAGGGAAGATAAGTTTCTTGACATAGCGAAGAGTAAGAGAAACTTAAAAGAATTTCTTAGGGACTCCTAATAGTGGATTTGTCCTTTCAACTACCCTAGAGGAAAGATGATGTGGAAGCAAAGAAGATGATGTGAACTCTTTCAAATCCAAAGTACTTGATGATTTGACAGCCATCTATACATTTATTTTCTTAAAGAACTAAAGTCTTCTCTTGAAACAAGAATCAATACATTAAAATAAGAGCCAATGTCTCGAACAATGAATAAAGACATAGAAGAAAGAATCCATGTACTGGAGCAATTACCAAGACATAGAAATTAGAATCTATATGGTGGAATTTAATGTTAGTTCAACCCACTAGATAGTGGATTGTTTCTACCATTTTAGGGTTTTACTTTTTTTTTTTTTTCTTTATATGTAATAGTTTATAAAGAGCAAGAGGATAGTAATAGAAGTAGAATTTTGATGAATGGAAATCATTGTTGCCCCATTGAGTGCACACTTGAACCATGATGAGTTCTCTTATGGAACTAAGTTCAGTTTCACTGGATCCTTGAAGAGATTTGACTTTCAATCAGTCTAGAAGAGTTGAAATCCCACCTTCCCAAAGATCCATCCTAAAAGAGTTGAATTTTTTAAGATAATAGCATTTTTCATATTCAGACCTATATAAGTTCATTACCTTGATAGTCATTTACACCTTTTTCCACCCAAGATCTCAGAATTTTCTATTTCACAAAAGTTGTAGCCCCGCCTCTTGTATTTAATACTCAATTTGAATCATCCCTGACATCCAGAGCAGAGAGTTGTTCCCAAATTACTATCTGTAGATGATTGTATCCAAGATTGGTTTTGCCTACAAAAACAAGTACTCTCCCGATCCTTGAATTCGAGCAATCCCATGAGGGGGATTGCATCACTATCACATACAAAGTAGAAGTCAATCTTCACATGTTTGGTACGAGCATAGAACACTGTATTAGCAAAAGAAAAAAAAAAAGTGGCACACAAAATTTAAGCAATTTGACTCCTCCAAAAGTCACAACCTTACTCCAACAAACGCCTTCGTGATTATCTTAAAGGGTTAATTATGTTTGTTGGAGAGTGAATTTAAGCAATATGACTCTTTTAAAAGATATTTGTCAATTCCAAAAGATCTTGTAACCATGCTAGCTTAGAACCTTACAATTCCTGATTGTATTTAAATTGATACCCATGTATGCATGTTCGGATTCGTTCCCACTCTAGAACTTTTATTCAGTATGTTTTATATATTAAGAACACATATAAGGCTTCTGTTTAGTTATGTCATGCGTAGATTTTATGGATAGGGAGGTCTCCTACACAAAGGTCAAGTTTAAACCTAAATGGAGTTGGTACTGAAAAATTCTAGACTATTAAGTGGATGAAAAATAATGCTTGGAATTCTAATAATGTGCATGCTAGTTTATAGGAAATTATATGGGTGATATTGATTTTGAAATTGTGATACATGGCCATTTCAAATCATATATATCTAACGGTTGGAATAGCGATATCATCCTCCAACGTGGAACAATTGGGGTTGCCCATTCACATTAATTGATTGCCATTCTTTTTTTCATCAGTGTGTAATAGAATGATAGGATAGAAACAATTAGGTGGTGATATAAAAATTGCTCTAAGTTTGAATATATATATATATATATATATATAAAATTTGATTGTTGAAGAGAATGTAGGTTAACCCACCGCCACGGTCTCCACTTAAATCATAGATGTACAGATGGGGAATCGAATCTGGCACCGTGTGCTTATCCACACAATCCCTAATTCGCCCTAACCATTTGGGCAATCCACGGATGGGTGAAGGGGAAACTTCTATAGTCACTACACAACATGAATTATAAACTGTTTTCTTATCATTTTTGTTAATTTTAGATATAATTTTAAGGACCAAATTTTACTAAGGTCACAGTGAATCGTCATCACGACCACAGGCAATAGGGGGGAAGAGAGATGTGGGGAGAAATGGGGGTCATATCTGGACCACCCCATTGTTAAGCCATCGGTGAAGGAAAGCTTTGCCATAATTTTTATTTTACCTTCAAATCCCTACGATTAGTAACCATATAAGGCATCCCGGGTGTAGCTCTATTGGTCCAAAGGTGATGTGTGGTAACATATGTCTCCAATTTGAGTATCCCCGTGACTGATCTATTTCACAGGTTAGGTGTGACTGTGTGTAACCAATGTTTATCCTTGAACCTGAATCATAAAACTGGGCAAGTTCAAGGGGTTCCTTGTTAGCAAAAAAAAAGGGAGGTGATGTTAGAAATGTAAATGTTTTTAAAATAGTTGATTTAAAGTATTATTTTATTTTGTAAAATGTTTGTTAAAGGGTTGTATCTTTTCTAATAGGCACCTAAATGAGTTGTTAGAGGGTTGTGGGAAAATGTTTGCATGGTGTTTGAGCATATCTTTTGGAGACAACTCTTGGTGGTGTCTTTTCCTATATAAAGAGGATGTTGAACCCATTTCTCTAACAATTATGAGGCAATCTTAACTCCGATTTGCTCTTAGCTCTCTCTATTCTTTGTCTTATGTCTAATTGAGCAAAACTTTAATCCTAATGTGACCTAGTAAACGAGTGCAACGACTCTAGGAGGGGCCCTGATTTTTTTATTTTATTTTAATTATCATAGATGCTGATTCACAAGAACCCAGTTTGAACCATAGGGGGCATTACTGTAGTAAGGGGAGTGACCGATGGCATGACTCAACCCCTCCGATTTCTTAAGTTAGGTTTGTGACATTGTATATGGTGCTTAAGTTTGCCATCCTTAATCTTTGGTTTGTTTGTTTTTTTGCTTAAGGTCAGCAAGAATTATATTAAAAGAATGAAATATACATGAACACAAAAAGGGCAATCGATCCTTATCCTTCCACCTTCGGCATTGCCATCAACAGAAAAGAGATTTGATCACAACAAGAAAACTTTACCTCCTCCCCCACCTACGGCATTGCCATCAGCAGAGCAAGAGGGAAAGACAACAATTCGAACATGACAGAAGAAAATCATTGGAATTTGAATCTTGGTCTCTGAGAAGCGTCCTGGTCAATTTCGTTCACTATAAATCTTGGGGAATCTTTGGTTTGTTTGTAATTCAGATAAGTGTTCTATTCTCCTTGTTAAAATGTATGTTTTGGATGAATAATTCCAATAGGGATGTTGGAGTTAATGATATCGTCATGTGAGGTAATAATGACGAAATCTTATTTTTTTAAGATTGAAAATTTTCATTACTCTTCCTTTTAATCTCCCTTTTGACCAAATGGATTGGAAAGGAAAAACAAAAATGTGAAATTAATTACGTGTGATGGATCAAACCATCCTTATTCCATGCGTTTTGGTGCTTACAAACACTCAATACAAATGTCACAACACTTTCAGTAATACACAGGTGATCTTCAATTAAAAAAAAAAAAAAAAA
>NC_056564.1:11886134-11899167 GCF_013358625.1 Macadamia integrifolia | reverse complement strand
CCAGACGTAATCAGGAAAAAAAAAAAAAATAAATAAAAAATGTGACTAACTCAATGCACAAGGCTCTCACCACTACGGGATATGAGGAAAATCATAATGTACGAAGCCTTACCCCTACTTTGCGGTGAAGCTGTTTCCAAAAATCTCCTAGTTGTTCTTTTTCATTTTGGTTAGTATTAATGGCCCGGCATGATCTCCTAATCTCACCTTGTGTTCTAGTAAGAACCTCTACAGCTCCCATCTTCACCAAAGCCTGACCAAACTGGGTAGAAAACTTAATGCCAGTAGCTAGAGACATCACTGTGGCTCTTGTCTGAGGATCCAATGCCAACTCTTGGTCTATTTGTAGAATCCCTCTTCTTCTAATCAACTGCCCATAATATGAATTGTCAACAACGTTTGTACTTAGCTTGTTCTGGTCGAGACTAACTGTGTTGTCCGTTGTCGCATTTTGTGGGCAACTGAGCCTCAAAATTGAGGCTAGGGACGGATCCATGGTTGGGTCAGGCTTTCCTGTGTTGTTGAAATTTTAGAGACGATCCAAGAAGACTGAACAATGTGCAACCCCACAGTGTGACCACCTAACATTAACATAGAAAGTAAAATTAATTTGAACCTCTCTGTACGTCAATGGATGAACACATTAGTGAAGATGTATAGCAATTACCAAGGAGGAGAACCATGTCCGTAGGGTTAAGTCCCTTGTTTCCAAATGCTGCAATGGCTTGAGAGATTGATGCTGAATGGCTTGGGAGAATGACTTCACTGGCGAGTGATACTAAACCATCCCTTCTCCCTATCTGTACATTGTATCTCCCTCCTCCACCCTGCATATGTAAAAGTAAATAATCAAAGGTGGCAATTTCAGTTCCAATCCACCTGAACCAGCATTGATTCTTTTAGATTCTGGTTGACTAGTCCCAGCCCGGATCAGTTAAGCCATTTTAATATTGGACCAGGTCAGGGTTGGACAACAAATGTGAATCTGAGTGGCCCAAACCAATTCTCGCATGTCCTACTAATATTGTTTAGGACCCTTCTTTCATTACTTTTGACAATAGCAATATTAAGGGCATTTCAAACCTTCGTACAATAGGAAGAATAATTATGAGATAATAATGTAAGCTAATTCAATTATGGATAGGCTTGCAAAGCTAGCAGCGAAAAAGGCAGTTTCAACCACCATGGTTGAATGGACATCTCAGATGTTAGAGGAACTCAAGATGGATTCTCAATGTAGGTTTAGATATCGGTTCCTTAGGTGGTCTTGTGTCTTTTTGCTTATTGGGGAGTGCTCTCCAGCTGATGGCAATGCTGAATAAAGGGAGTGCTTCTCAAATTTGTGTTGGAGTTACTAGGTGGTCCCAAGTTGTATTATATTTTTCTCTTTCTATTTCCCTCTTAATAAAAAAATAATTAATTAACTAGTGCAAATTCACAGTTTCCTATCACCCAAGAAACTACGTACCAAGTAAACAACATCACAAGCAGCATGGCAATAATATCAGCACAAGAAACTACACCAGGACAAGCTCTCTCCACAGCAGCCTTTGCTTGATCAATGACATCGAAGCCTCTCACACTAAGGTTCGGAGGTGCAGTTTTCTCCGTTGAATTTCCATCTAAAAGGATAGATGCGTCGCAACCCTTTTCATTCATGAACCAAAAAAAAAGAAAAGAAAAAGGAAAGCATTAAGGTTTAACAAAAATTCAAAAGCATAATAAGAGTGAACTCATTATCTACCAAGGACACAAAGCTTGCTTAGTTACCATTCATTGAAAATGTAAGGTTAGAATGAGGACATATCTATGCTTACCCTAACAAAGCAATCATGGAATTGCAACCGGAGGAGGGCAGCCACAATGGCAGGGTCCTTGATGAACTGTGTGGTGATGACTCTTCCGACGATTTGCTCGACATCGTTCAATCTACATTTTCTCTTGTAAAACCCACCTTGCAGGTCACCATAGCATAAGCCAGTGAAGCTCATTAGAATGAGCACAAGAAGTTTCGCTGCTGCCATAACCTTCATTTTATGTTGGGACTAATAGATTGAGTACTTTGAGGTTTGCACTCAATGATAGGGATAATAAGGATGTATCTCTCTTTGCTATTTATAGAGAAATGAGTGGTTGATGCCAAGCATTATTTATTCATCAATGAGGTAGCTAGACTGCCGCATGACTATTGCATATGCGTGTTGTCCGTGAACGTGAACCCATGCATGTAGTGGAATAAAAAAAACATTCTAGCAACACTCCTCAATGAACTTTGGATATATTGGTTGTGATATTGATGAGAGCCTAGTCAGTGAATCTGATGGATTGTAACTACATGGACAATTAGTTTAATAATTGATATATAGATAATGGAAGGCCTGATTGGTTATCACATAGAATAGACTTATCTTGTGCCTTAGCATATGAGGCCAACAAATTCATATTATGAACCAATCAACCACCGCTTATTAGATAGTCCTTTACTTGCTTTTCAATGTTAAATGTTTTAAATATGATATCTCATCCTCCGTGTTATGCTTGGTCAGAATGTCTGCTATGTTAGGCTCCTGCTAATCACAAACAGCTGAACAAAATATATATATATATATATATGTGTGTGTGTGTGTGGACGATCTATTGTATGAAACAAATAAGTTTAAAAATCTGTAACGCCATCACCTTCGAGGTTACGAATAATTTTTTTTTAAGTGCGTCGTATACTCAGTGTCTATTAGAAATAAGTACCTTGTCTTGTGATACAGCCAAATTGATCTCTCCGTGGGGAAAGGACACGTGTCGCCCCCGAGACACGTGTCGTCCACCAGATAAGGATTCCAAGGACTTAATCACGCTCGATCACGTCGTTTGCATGAGGGGAATATTCCCCACAAGAAGGATGGCCGTATGGGAGAAGGACAGAGGAAAAGACAAGAAAAAACCCTAGGCCCGAGGAACCATATAAGGGGGCCGAGAGGAAGGAAGAAGGTAAGCATTCAGACCCTCACCATTACTCCCTTACTGAAAACTGTGCGGCCGACCCTAACTTGAGCGTCGGAGGACTAACCCCGGACAAAGCTCCGGGCCTCCGCCGTCTGTGCTTGTGCAGGACCAACTCGCAGGGTTTTTTGGTAGCAACAGATTGGCGCCGTCCGTGGGAACGACGGTAATGGTGGGGAGAACCTACAACTGCAAGAGGACAAGAGCGGCATCCAACATGGACATGGGGGAAGAACCTTCAGGGGGGCTTCCTCCCTCGGCGGAGATAGGACGAGAAAGGGGCAATGACGACCAGGAAGTATCCGTAAGGTACTAGCGTTCGGCTGGATATTCAGTTCGTGAAGACAGTGATCATCAGCCTCCTGTAGCACAGGAGTACGTGACGAGGGAGCAATTTGAAGCCCTCCAGGACAAATATAACCGGATGGCCAAGACTATGAGGGAGGTCTCCAAAGCTGTCTCTCAGAAGACCGGCGGAGCACCCCGAGGCCCCCACGTCCAGTTTGAGAGAGCTCGAGATGAAGATCGGAGCAGTATAGGATCGACAAGGGACGATTGTAACCCTCGAAACCGAGCGAGGGGGGAGAGTCCCGCACCCCGAGGCAGGACACAACGTGCCGCCAGAGACCCACATGGGGATCCGCACCAAAGAGACAAACAGAGGCCCGAGGACTCGGGATTAAAGCAGATGATCCTAAACCTGAAAGATGAGATCAAGAAGGTAGCATAAAATTAGACGGGAACTCGCGAGCCGGACCTCACTAATGACACGGCTCTAGCTGACGAAGTCACAAGGGACCCGCTCCCGATCAGCTTTCGTCTACCCAAGTATGACACTTATGACGGGTCTGGGGACCCCGTCGATCACCTGGAAGGGTTCAAGGTCACCATGCAGTTCCATCGGGTCTCGGAGAACATCATGTGTCGTGCCCTTCCATTGACGTTCAGAGGAGCGGGGAGGCTATGGTACAACCGACTGCTGACGAAGTCGATCCACAACTTCAGTGACCTAAGTTACTTTTTCATGAAGGGATTCTCTAGTAGCCAGCTCCTTCAGAAAACTATGTTGAACTTGACCAACGTCAAGCAGCAAGAAGGGGAATCACTGCGGAGCTACATGAAGCGATTCCAACAAGAGAAGATCACAATCAGAGGCCTAGACCAGAAGGAGGAGTTCACGGCCCTGTTAGGAGGCGTCAAAGATAAGGAGTTGAAGAGGTCCCTAGCGAAGCATACACCTAGGAATCTGACCGAGCTGAGAGCACGATGCGATAAGTACATCCAGATGGAAGAAACCCTCCAGGCCGATGAAGAAGCCGAAAGGAAGGCGGTAAGAAAGAGGCTCTCAAGGGTTGACGATAAACCCTCTGAAGAAGGCAAAAGACAAAAGTCTGAGCGCGGTCGGGCCCCCAGTCCACCAAGGAAGTTTGAGAAGTACGCGCCCCTGAACCAAAGGCGAACAGAGGTACTAATGCAGATAAAGGATTCCCTGGATGCCAGGGCCATGAAGTGGCCAGGAAAGATGGGGCGACACCCCGAGAGGCGCAACGTGGACGGATATTGCCACTTCCACAGAGACCATGGCCATGATACCGAGGACTGTTGGCACCTCAAGGGGGAGATAGAAGGGATGATCCGAAGGGGATACCTAGGCCGATTTGTAGACCGCGAAAAGGAGGTTGCCCCAGACGGTAATAGCCAGAGGGATAACCGTCGGAGAGATGGCGGATGTCGCTATAAGAGAAGGGGACTCGCCCGTAGAGGCAATCAGGAGCAATGAAGGGACCAGACACCCGAGGGAGCTGAGCGTCGCCCCCGAGATGAGAATAAGAGCCCAACTAGAGTTATAGCGACCATCTGTGGAGGCCCAGCTGCTGGAGAGAGTTCAGTCTCTGCCAGGAAAGCCAAGGCCTACACTATAAGCGTACATATGGCAGAATGGCCAAACAAGAAGGCGAAGACGGGGACGGTTATCTCCTTCTCAAATGATGATCTGGAAGGGGTACAGACTCCGCATGACGATGCCTTGGTTATCACCATAACCATAACGGATTGCAAAGTGAAGAGGATCTTAGTGGATAACGGCAGTTCAACTGATATCCTGTTCCTTGAAGCTTTCCGGAAGATGGGCCTAGACGAGGGAAAGTTAAAGAAGGTCAAACACCTGTTGTAGGGATTCTCCGGCGTCCCAGTGAAGGTGGAAGGGTCGATTGAGTTGCTGGTAAGAGTTGGCACCAGAGATCGCCAAGCGACGGTCATGATCAACTTCCTGGTAGTGGGCATTACATCGGCATACAATGTCATACTAGGAAGGGTCGGATTAAACCTACTAAAGGCTGTCGTCTCCACACCCCATCTCAAGATGAAATTCCCAACCAAGAATGGTGTCGGGGAGTGTCGGGGCAATCAGGAGGCATCCCGGAGGTGTTATGCCACTACCTTATGGGGGAAAAGAAAAGGCGGGCGAGGCACTCCCAATAGAGGATCTGTGAGATGATGCCAGTTATCAATGGGGGGAGCCGGCCAAAGATTTGGTGTAAGTTGAAGCCGAAGAGGGGGATGACGCTCGGTAATTTTAGATTGGGGCTACCATGCCAAGGTTGCAGCGAGAAAGACTCATTTCATTCCTATGGAACAACGCTGACGTCTTTGCCTGGTTAGCTTTGGATATGCCCTGGATAGATCGAGAGGTGATAGAACATCATATGAATGTTAGCCCAATGAAGAAGCCGGCGCAGCAGAAGAAGAGGACTTTTGCTCCCGAAAGGCAGCAGAAAATAGACGAGGAAGTGGAGAAGCTGCTGAAGGCCCAGTTCATCCGCGAGATCTAGTACCCGTAGTGGATATCCAACGTGGTAATGGTCCCGAAGGAAAATGGGAAGTGGAGGATCTGCATCGACTTCACCGACCTGAATAAGGCCTGCCCGAAGGACGCATACCCCCTGCCGAAGATAGACCTCCTCATCGACGCCACGCGGGATACGAGGCGCTGAGTTTCATGGATGCATACTCGGGGTACAATCAAATCAAAATGTCTGAGGCCGATGTCCCGAAAACATCCTTCATAACCGAGGGTGGGCTGTACTGCTATGAGGTCATGCCTTTCGGGCTAAAAAACGCAGGGGCCACCTACCAAAGGTTGGTGAATAAAATTTTCAAAGGGATGATTGGCAAAACCATGGAGGTATATGTGGATGATATGCTCGTAAAAAGCCTGAAGGCGGAAAGACATATCCAAGACTTGGAAGAGGCGTTCCATGTGCTGAGACGGTATGGCATGAAGCTGAACATAGCAAAGTGCGCATTCGGAGTAGCCTCGGGAAAGTTCCTCGGCTTCATCGTCTCAGAGAAAGGAATTGAAGCCAACCCAGTCAAAATACAAGCCATTCAAGACTTGAGGTCACCCCAGAACGTGAAGTAAGTCCAGGAGCTAACGGGTCGGGTCGCCGCCCTCGAGCTATTCATGTCTCGGTCTGTAGATAGATGCCTCTCCTTCTTCAAAGTGTTAAAAGGGACCAAAAAGTTCGAGTGGGCGGAGGAGTGCGAAAAGTCTTTGGAACAATTGAAGGAGTACTTGGCCGCACCCCCGTTGCTGACGAAGTCGAACACCGGGGATGCTTTGCAGTTATACCTTGCACTCCAGGAGGTGCATGAAGGAATATGTGGCCAACACCTAGGAGCCTAGGCCTTGGCACATAAAGTACTAAGGCAGGGCCTGTACTGGCCGACAATGAGGAAGGACGCAGAATCACTAGTCAGGAAGTGCGTCAAGTGCCAGATGTTTGCCCCCGTGCCTAGACTACACTCTATCGAGCTCTCATCCTTATCGAGCCCAGTACCATTCACCATGTGGGGAATCGACATCCTAGGCCCATTCCCCCTAGCCACGAGACGAAGGAAGTTTACCGTGTTGGCAGTCAACTACTTCACGAAGTGGGCAAAGGCCGAAGCCCTAACGACGATAACCGAAAAGAACATAAGGGACTTCTTCCAGAGGGCGGTAGTCTATAGATTTGGAATCCCCCAAGTTGTGGTGACGGATAATGGAACTCAGTTTGCCAATCCAACCTTCGACTCGTTCTGTGAGGCCCTCGGCATCGACCACAGGAAAACCTCTATCGGGTATCCACCGACCAACGGGCAGACAGAGGTAACCAACCGTACACTACTTCAAGGAATTAAAAAGAGACTAGACGACGCCAAAGGACTATGGGCAGACGAGTTGCACCACATCCTCTGGGCTTACCGCACTACTGAGAGATTAGCCACCAGAGAAACACCCTTCATGTTAACATACGGCACTGAAGCTGTACTTCCAGTGGAGATAGGGGCCATTACCCATCGGATTCAGTACTACAATGAAGACGAAAATGATGGAGGGCTCCGAGCGAATCTAGACCTCTTGGCAGAAACCAGAGACACTTCGCAAGAAAGGATCGCCGCTTACCAACAGAGGGTCGCGAGGCACTACAACACCAAAGCTCGAAAGAACGAATTCAGGAAGGGTGACCTCATCCTCAGAAAGGCAGAAGTGTGGGACCCGAGACATCAAGGGAAGCTAGATCCAAATTGGGAAGGGCCCTACAGAGTCTCGAGGGTAATACGACCAGGGTCCTATCACCTGGAGACTACGGGGGGAGGAAGGGTACCCCGATCGTGGAACTCTCAGAACTTAAGAAAATTCCATCAGTAGTGAAGTGGCGAGCACGCACACTTGTTTATAGTTTTTTGCAATTTTCGCCCTTATACACTTTTAAGTTGTAATTCCTCATCCTAAACTCCGGAAGTCTTCATTCATGGATAATACGAAAGCTGGTTTACGACAATTGAGAGGAATTCTCCAGTCTGATGACCTTTAACTCTACTGAACGGCTACGACTGAAGGTCTTCACCTCGGTCGGGGCCTCAGCCAACGGAGGCCGAGCCGAGCTTACCGAAGGGCCACACCTCGGTCAAGGCTCAGGCGGAGGCCGAGCCGAGCTGGCCGAAGGTCATCACCTTGGCCGGGGCCTTGGGCAAAGGCCGAGCCGAACTGGCCGAAGGTCATCACCTCGACCGAGGCCTCGGGCAAAGGCTGAGTCGAACTGTCCCAAGGTCATCACCTCGGCTGGGGCCTCGGGCAAAGGTCGAACCGAATTGGCTGACGGTGTTCGCCTTGGTCAGGGGGCTCAGGCAGAGAACAAGCTTTGTAGGGCTAGCGTCCACTCCTCGGTCAAGGCATGGGCAAGGCTGGGCTGACCTGATTGGGGGTCCCACCATCGGCCTGTGACCTGCTCCAGAGCCGAAGGAACTTAACCAAAGGCAATTGACTGTCGGGAGCAACGACTATTGAAGGGTCGGCCTTTGGCTAAGTCTCGAATCCATGCCAGTCTAACAGACCCTTCGGCTGGAGCCGAGGGAGAACACTTGGTGAAAATTGCTTGATTTTCGTAGGGTCAGCCCTCTGCTAGGTCTCGGATCCATGTGTTTAACAGACCCTTCGGCTGGAGCTGAGGGACACTTGGTGAAAACCACAGTACTTGCTCCAGGTTCCTCCAGTCCAGTCCTCGGACTCAGGAAACCTATCCGATAAGCCGAGGGGAGAGGACCGAGCCGTGCTCAAGTAGGAAGGCGGACCCTAAGGCAGGCAACGAGGGGTTTCAGCCTCTTTGCACCTAGCTACGGACTAAAGAATACCTTACTCAGAGGGACACAGAGGGCGAGAAAAATGAAAGATGGGGGTAAAAAGACTTCATTCATTCATAAAGCCCGAAGGCCAAGATTACAAGACGAAGGCCCGAAGGCCGTAGTTACATACGAAGCCCGAAGGCTGATTACATAAGGCTCGAAGGCCAAGATTACAAGAAGCCCGCAGGCTGATAACAACAAAAAGAAAGGGGGTTGTCTGAGCTGAGACCTGGGGTGACCTTGAGGGGCGTCCGTTGGGTTCGCGGCCACTTCTTCGGCTTGGAGGGTCTCCTGATCCGAACCACCATGGCCGGGAGTCAGAGGGACCTCTCGGTGCAGCTGAACCTCACCCTCCTTGCTGCAATATCTGCCATCGACATCGGCAACCTCAGTGGCTGATGGGGCCACCTCCACGTCGTCGTCCTCAAAGATGAGCCCGCTGTCCTCGAAGGAGACCCCGGGGTAACGCTCGAGGACCTAGTCTCGGACCTTGGTAGCGCCCATCGTGAACTCTGGGGTGATGGTGCGCTTTATCTCCTCCCTGAAGTCCTCGGAGGACCGATACTCCTCGACCCCTCGAGACTCGGCTTCCTGAATTCGAGCCTTCATCTGCGACTTCAGCTCCGTGAGCTTCTGATCGCACTCTCGGCGTGTGAAGACGAGGTCCTTCTCCAAGTGCTCCATCTTCTTGAGGAGGATCGAGCGCTCGTTCTCCAGGGAGGCCTTCTCTCTCTCGATGACCTTGAGGTCTCGGCACATAGCCTCGGCTCGAGCCGCCAGCTGACCCATCTGATTTTGTGCCTACATGAAACACCGAAGGTCAGAATGCTAAGACAAAAAAAAAAAGGGTAGGGGGACTGAAGCTTACCCCAGCCATGAAGATGCAAGCATTCGTGATCATGGGCGTCGTCCCTTGCTTCTATGCCTCAGTGGCATCTCGGGGAAGACTCCCCTTCATCACCAGCTCACGAGCAACTCGCCTGACGGCCAGCGTGTCATCCTCCTTCACCGACCATTAAGGGACAAACCCCACTTCGGCCCTCACGGTCGCCACCCTCGGGCCTCTGGAGGCCGCGGTGGGGGAGGGGTCTTGCGTAGGCCCATCACGGCCGGAGCAGCGAGGGCCTGGATCGCCTCGACGCTCGGTCCCTTGACTTTGGACCTCTTCTTCGGGGTCTCAGAGGATGGCCCCTTCTTCTCCTTCCACTTTGGCCTCGGTTGCTGTTGGGCATCCCGCGCCTTGGCCTCCTTGATTTGTGCCTGCCTTGCCATGACGGCGACCCTAGCCTCGACCCTGGTGACTTACACTGCAAAAAGAAACAAGGGGAGTCAGTACGAAGAACCGACACCCGAAGGAAGCAAACGGAGGCTAGCCTAACTCACCTGGGCTAAGCCCGAATCTAAAGAGTATGGCGTCGGACTTGAGGCAGTCGGCCTCGACTGGAGAACAGTCTTCTTGCCGCCTCACCATCGCCAACGACTCCGCGTCTGCCCCAAATAGGGTAGGGGCGGAGTTCACCTCCCTAAGGTCTGGGATATCCCAAACTGTGCCAAAGGGCACCCCCTCGGACGTCCTCACAAAGAAAAACTTCTCCTTCCACCCGTGGATGGAAGTCGGGTAACCCTTAAGAAGCCGAAGGTCCTTTCGGGGGCAAAAGTAATTCCAACCCGAAAGCCCCTTGCAGGCCTGAAGGAGAAAACAGTTAATGAAGAGGGGGAGGGAGAAGGGCCTCTGGTGCCTTACGAAGAAGACGACGAAGCTGAGCACTTGTCGCCACCCGTTCGGCGTCAGCTGGGTCGGACATACCCCATAGTGCCGAAACACTCGGGTGAAGAAGGGGTGGAGAGGCAGCCGAAGGCCGGCCTTAAACGCCTCCTTATACAAGCACAGCTCCTCGGAGTTTCGATAGCTGGCTCGGTCGGATGGTCTGGGCAGTCGGAGCTCGAAAGCGTCCGAGACACCGAAGGAGGCCCTCAGCTCCTCCAGTTCTGGCTCGTCCTTCGTGGATACAATGTTAAGAGCCTCCACTTTTAAAGGCTCCTGGGTCTGAGCTCGGGAATCGAGCACCCTCTCCCTGAATCCTGCACCGTTGGAGCCACCCTCGGACCCCGAAAGAGAGGCCACGGACGATGAGTCGAGGGAAGAGGGAGAGTCAGTGGAATCCGAGGACATCCCTCGGACCTCCCCTGGACTCCTATGCCTACGTTTTGGCCTCATCCTCTCGGAGGACGATGGGCTGTAGCCCGACGAGGAAGACATCACTTACTTTTTGGGTGTCGCTAAACTAGGGGAGTCAAGACGAAGACGAGATCTTCGAAAAGAACACCGAGGCCGAAGGTAAGCTCTCCGAAGGGAAAAAAAAGTGCCCCATAAATGGCCCCCACACTATATAGATGGGGAGAAAGACGGTACGACTACCCGAGCATTAATGGCGCCGCCACGTCAGAGTATGAAGCCTTGAGGTTTGCGCTCGAACGGACCTGACAGAAGGTCCCCCTCTCGGTTGGGAGTTCGGCCAAAGCCGAACGGACCTGACCGAGGGTCCCCATTTCGGTTGGGAGTTCGGCCAAAGCTGAACGGACCTAACTGAGGGTCCTCCCCTCGGATTGGGAGTTCGGCCAAAGCCAAACGGACCTGATCGAGGGTCCACCCCTCGGATTGGGAGTTTGGCGAAAGCCGAATGGACCTGACCGAGGGTCCTCCCCTCCGATTGGGAGTTCGGCCAAAGTCGAACGGACCTGACCGAGGGTCCCCCTCTCGGTTGGGAGTTCAGCCAAAGCCGAACGGACCTGACTGAGGGTCCCCCCTCTCGGTTGGGAGTTCGGCCAAAGCCGAATGGACCTGACCGAGGGTCCTCCTCTCGGTTGGGAGTTCGGCCAAAGCCGAACGGACCTGACCAAGGGTCCCCCCTCTCGGTTGGGAGTTAGGCCAAAGCCGAATGGACCTGACCGAGGGTCCTCCCCTCGGATTGGGAGTTCGGCCAAAGCCGAACAGACCTGACCGAGGGTCCTCCCCTCGGATTGGGAGTTCGGCCAAAGCCGAACAGACCTGACCGAGGGTCCCCCCTCTCGGTTAGGAGTTCGGCCAAAGCCGAATGGACCTGACCAAGGGTTCTCCCCTCTGATTGGGAGTTCGGCCAAAGCCAGGCGGACCTGACCGAGGGTCCCCCTCTCGGTTGGGAGTTTGGCCAAAGCCGAACGGGCCTGACTGAGGGTCCCCACCTCGGATTGGGAGTTCAGCCAAAGCCAAACGGACCTGACCGAGGGTCCTCACCTCGGATTGGGAGTTCGGCCAAAGCCGAACGGACCTGACCGAGGGTCCCCCTCTCGGTTGGGAGTTCAACCAAAGCCGAACGGACCTGACCAAGGGTCCCCACCTCGGATTGGGAGTTCAACCAAAGTCGAACGGACCTGACCGAAGGTCCCCCTCTCGGTTGGGAGTTTGGCCAAAGCCGAACGGACCTGACCGAGGGTCCTCACCTCGGATTGGGAGTTCGGCCAAAGCCGAAAGAACCTGACCGAGGTTTCTCACCTCGGCAGGGGGCTCAGAGTAAGGCCGAGCTGAGCCGACCGAAGGTCTTTACCTTGGCTGACCACAGGCCTCGGTCGCCAGCAGAGCTAAGGCCGAAGGAATAAGGCCAAAAGTTAAAAAAAAAGAAAAAGAGGAAAAAAGGAAGTGATGAAGAAAAGAGCGATGATTGCGAAAAAGTTGGTTACTCCCACAGGAAGAGACTCCTAGTGGGAGTAAGGGGGCTCCTGATACAACCAAATTGATCTCTCGATGGGGAAAGGACACGTGTCGCCCCCGAGACACGTGTCGTCCACCAAATAAGGATTCCAAGGACTCAATCATGCTGATCACGTTGTTTACATGAGGGGAATATTCCCCACAAGAAGGACGGCCGTATGGGAGAAGGACAGAGGAAAAGACAAGAAAAAACCTAGGCCCGAGGAACCATATAAGGGGGCCGAGAGGAAGGAAGAAGGTAAGCATTCAGACCCTCACCATTACTCCCTTACTGAAAACTGTGCGGTCGACCCTAACTTGAGCGTCGGAGGACTAACCCCGGACAAAGCTCCGGGCCTCTGCCATCTGTGCTTGGGCAGGACCAACTCGCGGGGTTTTTTGGCAGCAACATCTTGGCTTGGGATCTCCTATTTGTTTCACCCCCTCTAACCTTGATGTATCCCCTATTCAATTGTTTCTCCCCTCCTCCCTTTTCAAGTTTCCTCCTTTTTTGGCTTGTAATTTGGGCCTTGGTTTTTTATGTATCCTCCTTAATTGCTGTTTTGCTCCTTTGTTAGGCTTCACCTTTGGTTAGCCTTGTGACTTTGTATTGTTTTTTTTTT
Organism: Macadamia integrifolia; assembly: GCF_013358625.1. Lineage (NCBI taxonomy): Eukaryota > Viridiplantae > Streptophyta > Magnoliopsida > Proteales > Proteaceae > Macadamia > Macadamia integrifolia. The sequence goes on along the minus strand of NC_056564.1, from coordinate 11,886,153 downwards.
TTTTTCATATATTTTATTT
>NC_056564.1:11879352-11884228 GCF_013358625.1 Macadamia integrifolia | reverse complement strand
CTTTTTGCAATTTTCCTACAATATTGACTAATGAGTTAAACCAAGTCAGTTCAACACTTAAAAAAGTTAGAAACTTGATTAAAGTGACAAGGTTTAGTAGAAATAATATTGAGTTTGAGTCGAATATTTCATATAAATAGTAAGAGAGAAAGAGAGAGATATTCTTCCAAAGTCTCTCTCTCTCTCTCTCTCTCTCTCTCTCTCCTTCCTGGAATTCCTGGAATAGCATTTAACCTTTGACTGTCTAAAAAAAAAAAGAGGCTATAATTGTCAATTATTATTTGAAATTTAAAAATTAATATTTTCCCATTTAATAATCAGCTTAAACCGGAAAAATATAACAATTTTTTTTTCAACGAATTTTGTAGGAGGAGAAGTGGTTCTCTTTCTTTCTCTACTTGCCCTAGATTAGCATTTACCATTGATTGGAAAAAAAATGCAGTAATTATCTTGTGTTATTTGAAATTTAAATTACTAATCATTTCAATGGATATCATCTATGATTGAAATGTTTAGTTCAATGTGGACATTTTGTTCTCACTCTCTCTCCCCCTCTCTCTCACGTACATACACACACACATAGTCAACTTTTACTAGTGTGTGTGTGTATATATATATACATATATATAGAAAACAACATAACATCACGGGGCTATAGATCAGGCTTGTTGTCTAACTTAAAACTTTCTTCACCAACTTCTAGTTATTTATCATATTTTTTGCAAAAGCTCTCTTTTACGAAGAAGTTTATTATCTTGAACTGTTAATATGTGGCAAAATCTTCACCAATATACAGCAAACAATAGACCATAGTCCTCACACTATTATGCCTTACCATGTGCATGGCATGTGTGTCTCTCTCTCTCACACTCACACACACACGCGCACAGTTGCACTTGCAGTTTTACTAGTATATAAAAAATAGGAAACAATATAACATCGCGGGGCTATAGATCAGGCTTGTTGTCTAAGTTAAAATTTTCTTCACCAACTTCAAGTTATTTACTTATTTATCATACTTTTTTGCAAAAATTCTTTTTTAGGAAGAGGTTTATTATCTTGAACTGTTATATGTGGCAAAATCTTTGTCGTTGGAGTGGACCATAGTCCTCACACTACTATGCCTTACCATGTGCATGGCATGGGTTTCTCGCACTGTTTTCCCCTCTTGAGTTGTATGGTTTCTTCATCAAAGTCCATCAGAAGTTGAAGAGAGAAGGGTTAGTCTCCACCTTACCTCACTTTTACCTTCACTCCTCTCTGTCTAAAAAGTGAAAAGAACTTGGCACTGATGGTGGAAAATTGACTTAGAGCACCTCTTGTGGACTCTGAATACCTTAGAGATCGATCGAGTGATAATGGACATCAATAGCTGCAATCGACCTGCCATTCAAAGCTTCTCTAGTCATCAAGAGAAACTACTGTGGTGACCAAAGGGAACAAGTTGATGGCACTGAGTATTAGAATCCCTTCAATTTCATCGACGCCGGAAGCTTCTCCGATCCACCCATACCTCTCAAGAATCATGTAACTCGGAATCAGGGTTGGAAAATTCCAGGTTTCAACCTGAGTTTTGGAACCAGGATTGTAGGTACGGTGTGGCTTGACTCTTTATGGCAGTATAGTGGCCCCCATGATTTTATTTTGTTTTTGTAAAAGCACATCTATTGATTGGCAGGGCATGTCCTGCTTGTGCTAGGAATTTCATAACTTTTCCCTAGGTCTGTCCTAAAAAGGTTAAGGGAATTGCCTCTTTTATGTACTCTATTTTTTCCGTTTTTCAATGCAAATATACCACTTATCGGAAAAAATAAATAAATTTATTGATTAGAACGGAGTACACTCTGGCCATCTGTGTTGATAGAAAAAAGATCAAAACAAGGCCAAACTATGATATCCGTAACAGATAGGGCCATCCTAGCAAGTAAGTCTGCAATAGAGTTTACATTCCTTGAAACAAATGAAAAATACACTGCTCAAAGTAAGACGAAAAGCATCTTCTGTCATCAACAATCATCCTAATCAACAGGGCCGAACCCCTTGAGTCATGTTGCAAGCACAAAATAAGACCTTCACGGATGGCAACCACCTCCCCAATTAGTATCACCATAAGAAAGAGCATAAGGATATTCTCTTCCGCAATTCTTTTGCCTTGACTGGAGAAGACCGACCATCCTTGGATACATCTATATAGTTGAGCCTTATCAACAATAATAAGTGAAATATTATACCAGAACCAAACAGCCCTTGCAAAGGGACAGTTCACCAAGATATGACCATTCGTTTCAGCTTCTAAACTACATTTGTGGCACTGGGTGTCAATAGGGATTTGCCGCTGATGCCAATGCAATACCATCACCTATTGCTTTCCATTAAAAAACTCTTAATTTGTGGCAGTGCATTGCCTTCCATACTGATGACAGCACTTCCACCTATGAACAGCTGCAGATAAAGGTTTAGCAAGTTCTTTCTCAATCCACGGTTACACAGTATATGGTAGGCACTTCAACAGCAATTATCATGATTTATTTATTCAGAGGCCAGCATTGACAGGAAATTCTCGGTTGGCGGATACTGAATTTTATAACCAGGCAAACCAGGAACCCAGTTGTCAGATCAGATGTGCACCTTCTCTCCTGAACCAACATGCCACAGAAGTCCAGCCTTAAGAACTTTCCTCCCCTCCATTATACTTCGCTATACTTCTTCATGCCCAAGATGGATTAGAACCCAAATTTTGTTTTTTAGAAATCACATTTAGGGAAGTAGATACCCTTCATAAATTGTGCCCACGTAGAATTCAGCTCACTCCACAACCTCCATGCTACCTAAGAAGGCTTTATTATGCAAAACCAGGCCTCTCATGATAATGGGGCGTCTATGAGACGCCCCAACACCCCAAATAAATTTCAAGGTCCTACTTTCAAGGAATAAAATGCCAAATATTCAGCCATCTTGAAATTGTGTCCCAAAGGAATCCATGAAAACGATAAGCTCAACTGGAAGCCCAGCAGGCAAACTTTCTAAGACCCTCCGAAGAGGGAATATTTTCAGCGGAGAGAGATTTAACAATTCAATCAAACAATTAATGGGAACAGAAAAAGACACATTGCATATACCTTGAAGCTTTTGTCTTAGATACAACCAATCTTCCCTTTCCCCCTTTCAAGGAAAACAGATGACCCCAGGCATATCTGCAGAGAGACCACAAGGTCTTTTTTCAAATCCCTAAGTTCAACAAATGATCGGCAGAAACCTCCTTCCATAGGTGATATCCATTTTCACAGGCAACAGTCACTTCCATATCGTACTCAAGCATGATGGCCAGGCCAGTCCACAAGGTGGGACTTGCACCAGGCCCCAAGGAATTTTGTCATCTTCCAGTTGCTACAGAATCAGGGCTAGTGATCCTCTTGATAATCCGGGTTTTCTCTCAAGATGACAAAGCCCTCCAGAATGGGCGAAAGTGGAACATATCTGCAAAAACCAAATGACATTAGTACACAGTGGAACAAATAGAAAAGGGCCAACAGCAATCCACAACAAAACCAAAGATTATTGTGTTGTTTACTTCTTGGTTGCTAGTTTGGCTCTATCACCAGCAGCCAACAGAACTGGGGTTGAGTGTGTTTGGAATCCAGTTATGGTCTTGGGCTGACCAGCCTGGCCAACCACATCTACTGCTTGACCTACCCAAACAGGCACTGACACAGGTTTCAGGTTCTCATCCACAGTCATCAACATTCGAGGCTGTTCATCACACACACCAAGAATGAATAACTTTCAGGTGACAAAGAATCACCAACAAGGTAACAATTTATATGACAAAGTTATAAACTGAAAAGAACAAAACAAATCTAGTCGAGAATGGACCTTCATTGCCAATACAAGGAAGTAAAGAACATAGTGATATTTTCCTAAGATGATTGATTTCATGTCCAGACAGGCATGCAATAATATAAGTAATCCAGCTAGTGCCGTCCTGGAGCGACAAACAAGAGAAAAAAAATTAAGGTCTCCAATAGTGACTAATTTTCCTTACTAAAGAAAGCAGAGAAGAATTGACTTACGGAGACAACAGGAATCGTTCAGAATGGAATGGAGCCAGAGTCAGCAAACCCTTCCCCAGATGGACAAGACCTTGAGCTATTTGGACCTGCACGAAGCCAACCCAATTGAGTAATAGAATATTTATCTGTAAAGGCCAAACAAATTAAAAGGGAAAAAGGGAATTAAGCATCAAATCTTACACAGAAAAGGAGACTGGCTTCTTTGTAATAATAGCTTGAAAGATTCCGAAGCATGCCAGCCACTCGAGCATTGTTGGTGCCAGCACCTATCAAACCTAAGGAGATTATGGCAGCCTGCAGAAACCCGAGATAACTTTTAGATTGTGAGATGATAAAAAGGTCCAAATTTCAAGCATGCTGCAGAAGGACAAACCATTGCTACTTCTAAATCTGTATCATGGCTGAGTCTGCTTAACATGCCCATAACATTGACCTGGCCAAGAACATCAAGTCCGAAATTTTCCAAGCATCAACATTTCTGAAAGGAAACAAAAAACTAACCCCCCACACCCCCCTTTACCCCCCCCCAAAAAAAAAAAATTACACCACAAGTGCAAATGTGTGTAACAAAATGTGACTCTTTCTTTTATTTATTTATTTATTTTTATTTTTTTTGGGGGGTGGGTGGGTTTGGTTACAGGTAAATTGTCATTTCCTAATATTTTCCAATGAAATGACCACTTGGCTTCCCATTCACAATGATCTAACAGAATTAAAGGGGACCAACTTGCTGTCTACCATTTTAGGTCAACAACTGCAAGAATACTAACAAATAAGTACAACCATATGATTCATTACCTTCGGGT
>NC_056564.1:11861325-11875853 GCF_013358625.1 Macadamia integrifolia | reverse complement strand
GGGGGGGACCAGCTTGCTCAAGCTTCCTCAAGCAGGATGGACGAGGTAACATCAAAGTAGATAGCTTTCCAAATCAAATCCGGAGATATAGATTTGGGGGTCCATCTACGAATGTTGCGTTCCATCCAAAGATGGTTGATACTAGCACAGAGAGCTAGTTTTCCCACGATGTCTCAAATGGAAGGGCTAGAGAATGTCATGTCGATCCAAATACATTCTCTATCAAAGGAAAAAAGGGGCATCCCTGGCGAATGTGGGCCTAGGCCGAGGTAGAAGAGAAAATGCCATTGGAGGAGGGGACTGGGGGGACCAACCAATGGTAGAGAGGATAGAGGAGACCAGAGCATTAGAAGGGAGACTGGAGGAATAGATGACTCTGGGAGTGAGAAAATGAGATAGGATACCCGAAGGATGCCAAAGGTCCTTCCAAAGGGAGGTAGAGTTCCCATTCCCAATGGAGTGTGAAATGATAGTCAGAGCAATGGGTCTATGCTTAAGAATCTTCCTCCAGATCCAGGAAGCATCAGGGGTGGAGGGGGCAGTCCAAAGGGAATTGTGTTTGAGAAGATCAAAGAGGATCTAATCAACTCAAATGCTTTTGTGTTTGGACACAATTATCCAGATAAACCGAATTGGCTTCCTTAATTCTATGAATTACTAGACCTCCTCCAGCTTTAGGGAGACAGGCCTTCTTCCAGCTGAGGGGCCTGAGGAACCTGAAAGACTCAGTGCCTTTCCAGAGGAAGGAGCAAAGAAGACCCTCAAAAGACTTAATCACCAAAGCAGGGAGGATGAAGGTACCAGACTAATAAAGATACATATATTGGACAACCGATTTGATCAGGGTAGGTGGCTAACAAAAGAGAGGAGCTTGCCTTTTCAAAGCTGGGGCTTTTTCCTGAGATGGTTGAGCAAGGGAGTGCAGTGAGGGCCAATGGGAAAATATCCTGGAAGAAATAAGAGGGAAGCCTAGGTATTTAACAAGGAGGGAGCCCAGAGGGATGCCTGAGATGCCACAAAGGACTTCCTTGGCCTCAGAAGAGATACCCGAGAGGAAGATATTGGATTTAAGGAGGTTGATTTTGAGACTCGAAAGTCTTTCAAAGTCATGAAGGGTCGACATGATGGTGGTGATGGTAAGGGGATCAGCTTTGGAGAAAATCATGATGACATCAGCAAAAGCCAAATGGGAGGAGAGCTTTGCACTTGGGGAAAGGGGATATGAGATGGATCTCCATAGAATATTGGATAGAACGGGAAAGAATTTCTAATGGAGAAAAGGAGAGTGAAAAAGGGGCATCCCTAGCGAATGCCACGGCCCGAGGGGAAATAGCTAGCCAGGCTACCATTAACAGAAAAAGAAGCGGGGTGAGGAAATGCAGGTACGGATCCAGTGGACAAAGGATGCTGGGAATGCCATTTAGAGCAGAACGTTTGAAATAAAGTCCCAACTAATCATGTCAAAAGCTTTGTGAATATCAATCTTGAGGAGGGCAGCCGGGGAGTGAGTCTTACGATCAAACCCCCGAGAAACCTTATGACATGAGATAATATTGTCAGCAATGCTCCAGCCTTCTATAAAGGCGGATTGGTTGGGACTGACATGAGAATCAATTACTTTCTGAATCCTATTAGCAAGAATTTTGGCAATGAATTTATAGAGAATATTACAGAGAGAGATGGGTCTGAAATCATTCATGGAGACCGCTCCTTCCTTTTTAGGGATAAGGCAGAGGAAGGTGTTATTGATCCCACCGATTTGGTTTGGGTTGACGAAGAAGCTTTGCACTGCAAGAATGAGGTCATTGCAGATGGTATTCTAGTAAGAGGAGAAGAATCCTATACTGAAACCATCAGGACCTGGGGCTTTATTGGCCTTATGAGAGAGAATGGCCGAAAGGATTTCTTCCTTATTGGGGATGGATTGGAGAAAGGGAAGGAGCTCCTCAAGGATAAACTTATTTATGAGGTTGGGAGGGATGGGGGGAGGGCTGAGGGGACTAAAGATTCTCTAGAAATGGGAAATAGCCTCGGTCTTGATGAGGTCAAGAGAGTAGAGATCATTCCCAGTGGAAGAAATGAACATAGGGATGGAGTTGGCATTATTCCTGGCTTTAAGGGAGTGGTGGAAGTAAGCCGTATTGGAGTCTCCAAGCTCGAGCCATTTAATGCGGGCTTTTTGGCAGAGAAAACTTTCCTCTTGCTCTAGGAACAAGGAGAAGTCAGAAGCTACCAATTTTTTTCCTCAGCCAGGACAAGGTTGAGGATATCCTTTTGGAGTCTGGATTGAATGTTGAGAAGCTTATCTCAACCAATGGCAACTCGAGAGGAGATGTTCCCAAAGGTGGAGGCATCCTAAAGCTTGAGGGTGGTTTTAACATTCTTGAGCTTTTTGGCAAAAGTAAGGAGGGGAGAGAGAGAACGGGAGATGGGGATGTTTGAGGCACTGTAAACTAACTAATGGAAGTCTGGGTGAGAGATCCACATGTCAAAGAATTTAAAAGGTTAAGGCCCGAACGAGCAGAAAGGGAGGACACAGAGGGAAATGGGCCATGATCAGAAATCCCGGGGAGATTAAAGCAAGCATGATAAGAAAGGTAAGAGTCCAGCCAAGCTTCATTAATCAGGGTTCTATCGAGCTTGCAAGCTACCTGATGAGTACCAACTCTTTTATTGTGCCAGGTGAATTTGGCACCCGACCATCTAAGGTCAGTGAGATTGAGATCATCAATGAAATCGTTAAAGGATGCAACAGCCTGAGAATCAATGGGGTTTCCCCCATAATTTTCATGGCTGAAACGGATTACATTGAAGTCACCAACAATCCCTCAAGGCCTAAAACCTGAGGAAGGGGATAAGGAGAGGAGGTCAGTCCAAAGAGGCTGCCTAAGGAAAGCTCTATTATGAGTATAGACAACAGAAAGCAAGTAGATGAAGGGACTGGAGTGATGGGAGGTGGAGATGTGCATGACTTGGGAAGAAGAGGAGATACAGGAGATAGACAGGGAGGATGGGTCCCAAAGGATCCAAATCTGGCCATTGGGACTGTGAACGTAGTTGGATACAAAGGAACATCAGGGGGCAAAGGGCAATAGAAGAAGTTATACGAGAGGCATTGGCCTCAAGAACCCGGGTTTCCAAAAGACATCAAAGGTTGGACTGGGAGGATTGGATCTCAGCCTATTTTGTCAAGGAATTAAGGCCTCGGACATTCCAAATTGTCTAAGGGATCATTGGGGATAAGAGGTGGAGGGCACTAGATGCTTGGATGAGTTGCGGGGGGTCCTGGAGGGGGCGATAGTTATATTCTATGACAGGGGAGGCCAAGGCAATGGCAGAAGCTAAAGTGGTGGAAGAAGATTTATTTTGTTTGCTTTTTGCAGGTGCAGGAGAGGACAGAGCTGGAAGAGGAGGGAAGGGTGTAAGAAGTGGGAATTAGGATAGGCTGGGGGTTAATAGTAACCTCAACAGGGACCTCATCCAAAAGTTCAGCCAGAGGGGCTAAGCAAATATCTTGGGCACTTAGCGATCTAGAACTAATAGGAATTCTATTAGTAGTGAGATCATTGCAGGGGTGCTGGGGCCTAGTAGAGGCCAATGCATGCAGAGGGTGGGGGCCAGCATCAAAATGGAGATCAGGGTAGCCTTCCAAAGAGGGCCGAAGGCCTGAGGGTCTCCAATAGGGGCATAAAGATCCATCACGGGCAAAAGGGACATAACGAGGTCTTTAGAGTTGAAGCCGAGGTTAGGAAGACCTTCCAATGTCAGATGAGGAGCAGGGGCCTTCGAAAGCCAACGAAGGATCAACGGCAGAGAATATACCAGTAGCCATAAAGTAGCAGTGACAGGTGGACATAAGATGGTGGCAAGAACGTCAACAGGGGTAGAGATCGTTGGCATAGCAGCAACAGTCGAGGACGAGGGATTCACAGTGGCAGAGATTATCGGTGTCATCGGAAGGCAATGATGGGCGCTAATAACAAGTGATACAGAGCAACCCAGAGGGGGTGGCGATGGGTGGAGAAGACAGAGGTGTCGGGTTAGGAAGGTAGAGGTTTGATGGGTCAGGTCCAATGTTGGATAAGGTTGGTTGGGCGAAGGTGTGGGTCCAGCTATAAAGGTTTCCCGGATATAATGGGTGATCCTAAGGGAATTTCAAAAATTTGTTTAAGAGTTAGATCGGGAGGAATTGGTTCAAAGGGATATAGGCCAGGTTAAGTGTGGTCTGGTTTGATGTGGAGGAATATAATGGGTTGGGGATGTTAGGGCTCGATGGAAAGGATTTCGGAGAAGGCACAACAGAAGGAAGGGGAAGCAAAGGTGGAAGGATAGATTTGGGGATGGGGGGCCAAGGGCTTGGTGGCTATCAGTAGTCCGACCTTACAATCCAAAGAGGGAGACATCGAAGTAGGAAGAAGCTGAGAAGTACCAGCAGTGATCTGTTTTGGCAGAGGGCAAAGAGAAGCAACCTTAGCTAACTCGGGCTCTGACATTGTAAGGATCGAGAAGGAGTTTAATCCATCAGACAAAGGTATTGGAGACGGATCATTGGTCCTAGGAGCCGAGGCCATCATCGGAGGCGGAGTAATAGCAGTTTCCAATGAATGAACAAGTCGATTTTTATTTTTTCTTATTTCTTTTGGAGGTATGATCCATGAAAAGGGCTTCCCAAGGAGAGAGCTAACCAAGGTGAGACCTTTAACACACCAGAAATAGAGGGGAAGATTGGGAAGAACAATCCACAGAGGACTGAGGTAGGTTCGGAGTTGTTGAAAGAAGCGTGTTCATCCCAGTTCCTTAGAAAAATAGGCTTCTTCCCAACAAACCAAGGCCTTCCATCGATGGGGGTAGCTTTATCAGATTAGGCGTCAAATTTAAAGATGAATGTACCATTCTCCAGCATAAATGTGTTCATGGAGCAGGTATGCTTCCATTGATTTAAAAGAGAAGCTTCTACAAAGCGAAGGGAGGTCTACTGCCCCAGAAAGGATCCTATCACGCAGTTCTGCCATTTCTATATCTCAGATTCTAGAAAGCCAGGTGGGCAAAGGCCAATAGGGGAAGAATTGAGGATAGCAAGAGGGTGGAAGTCAAGGGTATATCTAGCAAAAGGAGTGGAGGAGGGGGGTGAATGGGTGAAGAGGGGGTTAAAACGACTAAACCCTAGGAGCAAGGTGGAGGGAGGGAAGGGTCGGTTGGAGAGGGGTAAGAGAAGGAGGAGAGGGTAGGGAGGGGGCAAGGCTGAAGGTGGTCCGAAGACGGTCGATTTCCTGATGGAGAGGGGGAGGTGGCGACGGTAAGAGCTATCAGAAGGGGTAAGGGCATCAGGCGATCATGGCATGGGTCAGAGGGGTAGGGGCATCGGGCGGGATGAACCTCACCAGCTAACTTAATATTAATTAAAAAGGAAGTCAAACCAAGGAGAGAGAAAGTGACCTGTAAATCCTTTGGGCACCACCTTCGGACCTATGTCCCTGCTCAGACCATCCCTCTAGATCCCCCTGTGGAGAAAACTCCTATAAACATTGTCATCCCTACCAACTCTAGTCTTGGAAGAAAAAAAGAAAAAATAAGTTCCGTTACTATCGCAGTCGCAGTCGCAGTCGCAGTCGCAGTCACAGTCACAATCGTAGTCGTATATGGTTCTCCCTGGTTCCTCGGACGCTGAGAAGATTCCGGAAGACTGCTACTTGATCCAGTGGACCTTCTCCCTCATACCTCTGATTGAATAGGTCCTCGGTTCTCGGTTCTCCACACCCTTGAAGCCTCTTCCTCTGGCAATAATGGAACCTTAGACAGTGAAGACGCTTCCTCCTCTCCATCAGATCCTGGCTTGTCTGACCCTGAGAGTGACCCATCCTCACAGCTTATCATCGATACCTTGGTTGTTGATCCATCTATTACTGGTGACACTATTGTCGCTATGGAATCTGGCCCTGTAAAACTTTTGCCCCTCCCTCCTTGTACCTCTGCCATCATCCCTTTCGCCTCCTCACCCACACTTCCTCCTTCCATCCACATCTCCCAGCCCTCGTTTCTAGGCTCCAACCCCTCCTTAACTTTGGTTAGACTAACCTTTGAACATTCCCTGGCTCTTCTTACTTCTTATTCTGGTGTGCCATTGTCTGAGCCGCATCCCCTGGCCCATTGTATTAGCCTTGGCACCTTCCTTTGGGCCCTTCTTCCTCCTTGAACCATTCTCCTTCCTTGGCCCATCACTCCCCTTTACCTCCCCTGGCCCACCAGTTATCCTCTTTATTTGAATTAACCCACTCATCTCCGGCCCATCCAACTCTTCCAAGCTTGGCCCACTCCTCCTTCCCTAACCTTGATCTGCCAGCCCACGATGATCCATACTTAACCACCAACCAGGAACCCGATCTGCCTCCTCGAACTTGTCCCATCTTGGCCCTTGTTACTAAACCCGACCTACCAGCCCATCCTCCTTTACCTGATAGCCTTCTCCTTCCTCCCAGACGCTCGATGACCTCTGCTGCTTCCGCCGAGGTTATCCCCTCCGCATAACAGGCTACTGCTCCATCTCCAGCCGGCTCCTTGTCCGATGCTACTACTTGCTTGTTGCGAGCTCCTCTCACCTCTTTGGTCGCTCCCCTCGCCACTTCAGACCTTCCGGCCTGCGATAAGCGAGCTTCCCTCACTTCGTCTAATGCTCTTGCCTGCGACAAGCGAGCTTCCCTCGCGTAGTCTAATGAGCCTACCCTTGCCATTGATGCTCCTACTTGTAATTTACGGGCTGCCCTTGTCATTGCTCAAGTTGTCATCATTCGTGCTACCGTCCAAGAAGTCACAACCATGCCGCTGCTGCCACATCTTCTGCCTTCCTCTGCATCCCTCGAGCTCCACCTTTGCTGCTGCCTCATCTTCCACTAATGAAGTACGCACCATTGCCACCTCCTGACCAGAACATAATTATGATCACTTGGACCAAGTTGAAGACCTTTGGTGCACTACCTCTCTGCCCAATTTGATGGCCTCGCGAGCCTTCCCCACTGCTGCTCCTATTAACCTCATTAGACCAACCACAGTCTTTGAAACCTCTGATCCAGTGACTACTCCTTGCTCGTCTACCATCCAGCACAAAAAAGCCCCTGGAACCCCTCCAAATCCAAGTGCCCTCCCCTTAACCAGAAAACTTCTAAGTCTTTTAAGACTAGCCCGAGACCCCTGAACACCTCTGTCCAAGCCACAAACCAAACGACTGGCCCTTCACACCCTTCACCTATCCATAAATACCACCACCGCAAAAGATGCTCTTCTACTACTGGCCATTGGCGTTCCTCCTGCTCCTCGGAGCAACTGATCCCACCATCATCTCCCCCTAAATGACCCCTGGTCTATTTAGAATATCCAAGGGCTCAACTCCTCAACGAAGCATACATCCATTCGATCCCTTATTAAATCCTCCTATGCCCCCCTCTGCTGTCTTCTAGAAACTAGAGTCCTTAAGCCTAATGCTTCTCGCATCGCCTCCTCTATTACTGCTTTTTGTTCCTTCCTGCCAAGCTATGCAAACTGCTCCAATGGTCGAATTTAGATTATTTGGGACCCTCTCCTTAATATCTCCTCCCTTGGTACTTCATCCCAGCACATCCACCTCCCTTTTTGATTCCTCGGGGGCCAATAGGTGCTTTCTCACCATCGTGTATGCCCTTAACCGTGCATCTAAGAGGCTTTTGCTCTGGAACGACCTTCGATCCCTTTCCCAAGCTATTGACTCCTCCCTCTGGGGTCTTACTGGGGACTTCAATGTTGTTAGATTTGGCCATAAAAAAGTTGGTGGCAATCACATTGACCTCCCCTCTGTTGATGCCTTTAACGTGTGCCTTGAGGACATTGGCATGAATGATCTCCAATGGTCTGGTTCCAAATTTACTTGGAACAATCGGCGAAGTGGCCCTGACCGTGTTGCGTGTAAGCTTGAGAGAGTGCTTATGAATGGAGCTTGGCTTGACTCCTTTCCCTCCTCCCATGCCACTTTCAATTTGCCCAACATTTTCGATCACTGCCCTATCTCTCTCCTAGTTAGCCCCTTCGCCTCTTTTGGTCCCAAGCCCTTTAAATACTTCGACATGTGGCCCCTTCACAAAGACTTCATTCCCCTAGTTCGTGAAGCTTGATGCATCCTAGTGCATGCCTTTTCCTCCCCACTCATCTCCTTTCCCAGAAAGCTTAGAAATGTTAAGGCAGCCCTCAAGCCCTGTAATTCTCAATGCTTCGGCAACATCTCTGATAGGACTGCCTTCTGCAAATCAAATTTGGAAACCATTCAATCTAGACTCCAGTTAGACCCCCTAAATCCTTGGAGCTTTCCATCCTTCTTTCCGAGGAAGAATTTTCTTAAGCAGAAATCCCATATTAAATGGCCGGAGCTTGGTGACTCCAACAATGCTTTCTTCCACCGTTCTGTCAAAGCCTGAACCAATGCTAACTCCATTTCCTTTCTCTCTTCCAGGAATGGTTCCATGCTTCACTCCCCTGAGGAGATCAAAGCTGAGCCCTCATCCTACTTCTCAAACCTATTTAAACCATTCACCCCTGCTCACCCCTCTACTTCCCATCCATCCCAAATAAATAAATTCATCCCAGAGCATCTCATCCCATCCCCTCTAATGAGGAAATCATCTCTGCTGTCCTTTCCCATAAAGCCAACAAAGCCTCTGGTCCTCATAGGTTTAGCATGGGATTTTTCACCTTTTGTTGGGACATCATCAAAGACGATCTCATCAGGGCAATCAGGAGCTTCTTCTTTAACCCAAGCCAAATTAGTGGTGTAAATCACACCTTCCTTTGCCTTATCCCTAAGTTTGAAGGATACTCCTCCATGCAAGACTTAAGACCCATTTCCCTCTGTAACTTGATCTACAAATTCATTGCCAAAATCCTTTCTCTTCGCATTTCAGAAGGTTATTGACTCCCTTGTCAGTCAAAACCAATTTGCCTTCATCTCTGGAAGGAGCATTGCGGATAATATCATCTTGTGCCATGAAATTGTTCGTGGCTTTGAGCGTAAATCTCATGGCTAAGTTGCACTCCTCAAAATTAATATCCATAAAGCATTTGATTCCATCCGCTAGGATTTCCTCTGCGACACCCTCCTTCAAATGTCCTTGCCAAATTTTGTTCGATGGATCTATGCATGCATTTCCACCCCTCGATTCTCTATATTTGTCAATGGTAGCTCTGCGCGTTTCTTTTCCTCCTCTGTGGGAATCTGTTAGGGCTGCCCCCTATCCCCCTTCTTATTCTCCCTCGGCCTTGAAGTTCTCTTCAGATCCATCCAATTCCACGGATCTTCACATCATCTCCCCCATTCCCAAATGCAAATCTCTTTCCCTCGCCCATCTTGCTTTCGCTGATGATCTTATGATTTTCTCTAAAGCTGATCCCACCTTTATCTCTTCCCACATGTCCTCCCTTTGTCTCTTCGTGAGCCTCTCGGGGCTTAGCATCAATATCCTTAAATCCCGCCTCTTCACCTCTTGGATCTTTGATCCTCTGAAGGCCCAGCTTCTTGACATAACGGGATTCAACCTTGGTTCTCTTCCTGTCAAATACCTTGGTCTCCCCTTTATTCCTCCCAGGCTTTCTACCCATCATTGCACCTCTATCCTTGACCTCTTGAGGAAAAGACTTCAACTGTGGAAGAGCAAGTTGTTGTCCTATGCGGGTCGTCTCGAACTCGCCAGATCTGTGCTCCAATCCATATACCTCTATTGGTCCGGGATCTTTATTCTCCCTTCCCCTACCATCAAAGCTATTGAGACTCTTATTAGCTCCTTTCTCTGGAAAGGATCTGATTCCTCCATATTCCTCCGCCCTTCCAGTTGGAGTTTTGTCTGCCTCCCCAGGTCAGAGGGAGGCCTTGGCCATAGGCGTATTAAAGACATGAACGAAGCTAGTATTCTCAAGTTGATTTGGAGAATAGCTTAAAAAAAGAGCAGCATTTGGGTCTCTTGGGTCTACTTATACTTCCTCAAATCTAAGCCCAGACTCCTAGGTTTGGCAGGGCATTCTTCGCCTAAGACCTTGGGCTCTAGAGGCTATCTCCTATTCTATTGGAAACAGGGCTTCTACTTCTCTTTGTTTGGATCCCTAGCACCCCTCGGGAATCCTCCTACATCTTCTCAGTCCTAGAATTGTTTACTCCTCTAGGCTCAATAGGTTGGCTCCCGTCTCTTCTTTCTTAATGATGGATGGGCCCCATCTCCCCTTCCTCCTCTGAACTACGTTTAGGCCTCTCTTCCTGCTCTACCCCCCAGGCATAGAGGGAGGGAGGACTCCATTCTCTAGAACCTTCTCCTTCCAAAATGTTTAGCTCCTTCTCTGCCAGGAACTCTGTTAGGTCCAAAGCCCAACCAGCACTATGGTGTAAAGTCTTATGGTTCAAAGGCCACATCCCTCGCCACAGCTTCTCTGTATGGCGGGCTCTCACCTACTGCCTCCCTACGCAGTCTTTCCTCATCCACCGCCACATTCCTATCTCCCCCACTTGCTGCCTTTGTTGGAGAGGAGCTGAAGATATTGATCATCTCTACTTTTTCTGCCCCTTCTCTTCCATCTGGAAGAAAGTCCTTTCTAGCTGTTGGCCCTCTAGTAGAAGAGTTTTCCCTCTCAGTAGGGAATGGCTCTAGATAGATATGACCTTTCACGGCCCCACCATTTGTGACACCATTGGGAAATTAGCCTTTTGCGCCACCATCAACCATATTTATATGGAGAGAAACCTTCGTAGATGGACGCCCAACTCCCATTCTTTTGAAAAGATTTGAACCACCACCTCCTTCGAGGTCTCCACCAAAGTAGCTTCCCTTCCGCTTCGGCCAGTCCTGATTCCTCTAGGAATAGGCTTATCATTGACTCATAGAATCTCCCATCTTCCATTCTCCACTTCCCCTTGAGGGCTTGTATCCATTAGAGGTTTCTTCTTTTTCTTTGTTTGGGATTGTTCCCCTAGCTGGCAGTGTGCCTTCTTCCACCCCCTTTTTTCTTCTCTTGTATAGTTTTTTCTTGGGTTAATATATATTTATTCATCCAAAATAAAAAGTTGAAAGACTTCCTATGGTAGGTTATTTTTGTGGTGTGATCGGACATGAAGCCCTTCACTGTCTTGCTCGTTTTTAGGCAGAGAAACACCACTACAATGGTTATGGATGTGCTGAAGATTACCTATTTAAAGGTTTTCTGACTTGTCTGCTTGGTCCTCCCATCCGAACTGAGACTACCAATTCCAGACTTTTGAATTGGGATTACTGATTCTAGATCTTAAGATCTCCTTAAAAGCTTATCCCCTCTGTATTTCCTCCATCATGTCCTCTCTCCTCCTCATTAAGAATCTCTCGGGACTCCATATCAACCTCTTTAAATCCCGTCTCTTCCTCTCCACAATTCTTTCTTATACTTTTTTTTGTTTCATCCACCAAAAAAATATCATTAACAACATCCATATTCCAATAGATCTGATCATGAATGATTTTTCTACGAATAGTAGAGGTTATATGATCTTCTACTTTTCTAGCAAGATAAGTTAACCTCTGCTAGTAGAAGATATTCAACAAAAATAACACGTAAGTCCTTGAAGCCTCCAAAGCTCACCTCCTTATGCTAACAGGCTTCACCCTTGGCTCTCCCCTGGTCAAATACTTTAGGATGCCCCTCGCCAGTGCCCATCACTACACCACCATGCATGACCTTATAAGGAAAAGACTCTAGCTTTAGAAAGGAAAATTTATCTCCTACACTGGCCGGCTTGAGCTAGCCAAATCTGTGATCCACTCTATATACCTCTATTGGTCGAGTGCCTTCATCCTCCCACCATCAAAGCTATTGAATCTCTCCTTTGCTCCTTCCTCTGGAAAGGGGTTGATTCTTCTAAATTCATTCATCCCCTCAGCTGGGCCTCGGTTTGCCTCCCCAAATCTAAAGGTAGTCTCGACCTTTGAAGAATCAAAGAGGATAACATTGTTGGCATCCTCAAGCTCATTTGGAAGATTGCTTCTAAGCACAATAACATCTGGGTCTCCTGGGTCTACTCTTTCCCCCTTAAGAATGACTCTCTTTGGGCGGTTTCCCCATCTTCCGATGCCTCTTGCATCTAAAGGCATATTCTTAGAACCAAATCTAATGCTCTTAAGGCCATTAACTTTAGCATTGGCAACAGCGCATCAACCTCTCTCTGGCTCGATTCTTAGCATCCTCGGGGGTGCTCTTATCTTTGGTTAGACCTAGGATTGTCTACTTTTAAGGTTTGAGTAGAAATACCACAGTCTCCACCTCCTCCCCCCTTCTAATATCTGGTCTTCCCTCACCCCTCTCCCCCTGAGCAATTGTGGTAGAGATGACAAAATCTCTTGGAACCCATCTTCCTCGGGCTCTTTTAGCTCCATCTCCGCTTAGAATTTGTCCGATCCAAAGACCCCTTTGCTCCTTAATGTGACATCATTTGGTTCAAAGGTCATATCCCCTATCATAGCTTCATTGCTTAGCGTGCCCTCTCCAACTTCCTCCCCAAGCATTCTTTCCTTATCCATCGACACATTCAAGTTCTCCCTTCTTGTTGTCTCTGCTAGAATCCCTCTAAAGATGTTGACCATCTTTTTTTCTCGTCCTTTATCCATCATTTGGAAGAGGGTCCTTAGTCACTGTTGGCCTTCTAAAAGAAGAGTTATCCCCCTTAGTAAAGAATGGATTTAGTTTGATATGACTTCTGTTGGTTCCTCTATCTGTGACACCATTGAGAAGCTCCCTTTTTGTGTTCTACCATCAATCATAACTGGATGGAGTCGAATCTTAACAGATGGATGTCCAATTCTCGTTCTTATGATAAAATTGGGAAGGCCATCTTTGATGTAAGCTCCAATCTTGCATCTCTTGGTCACTGCCTTGTTAGAAATTCCCCAAGGAACATGCTCATTGTTGTCTTAGGGGGCTCCCTTTACCATCTTCCTCCCCCCCCAATGATGTCATTGTTCCCCTTTTTTGTTGTTTTTTTGTATGTAATGCTTACGGCCAGTTTGGTCGCCCCTTACGTTGTTGTCTTCTTCCCCCCTCCTCTCCCTTATATTTTCTTCTCCTTTTCCGCAATCAATTTTGTATTCATATAATATATCATACTATTATATAAAAACATGAAGCGGTAAATCTTTCACTTGACTACTTTTTCCTTCCCTTTTTTACTTAAATACCATATTTTTTTTTAATAATCTCTTTCTCTTTAATTTCATATTTTTCATAAATTATTGGTGCCCTTTTTTTTTATATTCAAATAATTTTCTCTACTTTCCTTCTTTCTCTCAAACTCTCCCTACTTTCTACTACCCAAAAAAAAACTCACTCCTCTTTCATTCTCTCCCAATCTCTCCCCATGTCCACGATCCCCTCCTCTCTAGAATATCCTCTTTCCTTTTAAGATGACAATAGAATTTATTGGCTTTTAAAAATTAACAAATCTTTACCAACCACCAAAATAGAGTCAAAGAGAGTTGGGAAGAGAGAATTTAGGAAACTCCTTAGATTTTATCCTCTCCCCCTCCTCTCTCCTTCTAAATAGATTCACTCACTCTCTCTAATACGTCTCTCTCCCTTACCACTAATTTTTTTTTTCCAAAACTCCTATGCAATCTCTCTCTCTCTCTTCCCCCCCAACATAAGAACACGCACGTGTATTTTTTACTAGTATATATATATATATATATATATAAATGAAGATATGATCACGAATCAACCTGAGCTTTAGGGCTGGAAATCCCACCAGTAACCCAACCTGGAATCTCAGTAGGGTTCACTACTGAATCTCACAAAAGTTAAACGCTTTTGAATTCGACAAACGCAAGCCTGAATCCATAGACCAAAATAGCTTGAGGCCTTCATTCATTCATGAAATTTGTTTTTAGGCTGTCACGCCTTAACAACTGTAAAAATAACAAACCCAAACAAACTAAAACAACACCCCCATTGACCAGCAGTCTTGGGAGTGTCCTATTCTGAATAAAAATTTAAAATAAGAAATAGATAACGTAAGCTTATACGGAAACCTCCTCTTCTTCGCGGGTTGCTTTGGAGTCGTCCTAAACCAACTACAACAACCAAGGCTTAAAGTATCAGTCTGTATCGTATCGTATCTGTATTGGACGATATAATACAATACGGACCAATACAACACTATTTTTAAAAATGCAGTTTATCCTAATTTATCGATATGATACACACCGAATGTATCGATACTTAAGATACATATCTACAAAACCCATTTCACTTTCAAAGCAAAGCATGTTCTTCTCGCTAGCGGTACTTAAGTTTCCCAAATTTGAAGCACAATTGCACAATCAATTTCCCTTCATTTCTTGCACTTGGAGCTTTGAATCATTTATTAAAAACGATTCAAAATCTACAATCAAACTGATGTTTAAATAATTGAAGCATTAATAATCATCAATTGAAGCTAAACATAACACAAAACATGCAAGTTGAGATAAAAAATCACATCATTGTCAAGGACTTTGGAAGTTCTT
>NC_056564.1:11836183-11861225 GCF_013358625.1 Macadamia integrifolia | reverse complement strand
AATGCCAAACAATGCCTTGAAACAAGGCCAAACGTCCTCTCCCCACTTACCTGTAGCGTACAAGGATTCCCGTGCGGTACGGGTGAGATCCGGTGCGAATCGGGTCGGATTTGGTGAACCTAACATAACTGAGCGGGGTTAGTACTTCACCATTTTAGGATCAAGATTAATGAAATCCGATGACAAAATCGTGTTTAGAACGTCAAAAGAAGGTCACACGTCCGATTTGGGTCCAATCGGACGTACGGATCACCCTCGGGGCCACACGGGTGGGTCAGACAGGTGGGCAGTCTGGCCCACCGGTCCTACCCACCGGTTGGGGCCGGCGGGTAGGGGCCCGCAGGTATGGCCCGCCGGTTCCACCCGCCGGTTGGGCCAGGGGCCCCTGCTAGGACCGGCGGGTAGGATGGCCCGCCGATTGGGCCCGCTAATTGGTCCCGATGGCCCCCCTGCCTTCTCAGGTGGGTGCCCACAGGCGGGTAGGGGCCCACCGGTTGCACCCACCGGTCTTGGCGGGAAACACCCTGTTACTTCCCCATTTTCTCCATTCTTTGGGGAATCAAATGGGGGTTTTTCTCATCCATTCTTCACACCTTCAAGGTCTTATAGGATGGTTCTAACCTAGATCTAGGTTAGATTCAAGTGATGGGAAACCATCTTACCTTCTTTACTCAAGAACAACCTCAAACCCTCCAAATCACTTCAAACCAACAATGCTTCTTCCACCTTGTCAATATCTCTTCAAATTCTTCAAGATCAACACATAAATCATCTATTAAACCTTAGATTTATCATTTCAAAGGGGATTTGCAAGATCTCAAGAAACCATACTCGAACCAAGGGTTTAAAGCTTGGGTATGGTGAATGTTCACAAAACCCAACTTTGCTTACCTCTAACTGTAGATCTAGAGTTGAAGATCACTCTCCCGGCGCCGGAATGGGAAGATCGAGCTTCGGCGCCGCTGAAATCCCTCTTTTCTTCCTCTTCCTTCTCTTTCCTTCTTCTTCCCTTTCTTTTCTCTCTCCTCTTTAATATCCTCACCAACGTACGGGTGACATAAATGGAAAGAAAGAAAACATAAAGCTATATATATAATTCCTAATTAAGTGAATAGTACACATGGATGGGTCACTCAGGTGGGTGGGTGCACCCACCTGTCCTACCCACCTGAGGGCCAAAACTTGGGATTTTGACAGGGTTCGGGCCTCGGCACGAACCCCACCCCTGGCATACGATGTAGCATACGTATATACCTAAAAATACGGATATAATACCTGCTTTATCCGTACATGGCCTTATGGTAGGTGCATGTACACGGCTTGGGCACTCCCGTCTCTTCTGGCACTGGCTCGGACTTGTCGGGCCAACCGGTGTTTAAGGTCATCCGTGCCATCATAGCCCATAAGGAACCCGCTCTAATTTCCTCTGGCTCGGTTCCTGCATGGTTAAACTGGTTCAACCGCGAAATCAGACCGGGTTTAAAAAGTAGGGTATTACAACCTTTCTCTGGAAGACGCACCTATTGGCCACCACTATGA
The DNA here is from genome assembly GCF_013358625.1 of Macadamia integrifolia. NCBI lineage: Eukaryota > Viridiplantae > Streptophyta > Magnoliopsida > Proteales > Proteaceae > Macadamia > Macadamia integrifolia. Next base: position 11,859,686 of record NC_056564.1, on the reverse strand, counting down.
TGATGCTATGAATGAAATTTCAAAAAAATTAATGGATTTTTTATGCGGAAGAATCATTCTAGTTCCAAAAATCTAGACATTCAAACATTGCTAACGGGGATTGTAATACTTGGTTTTATCATGCAATTATGGAACACCATATTTTTAAATGTTGTATTAATTTTCTAGTGAATGTTGATGGTACAAAAGTTGAGGGGACTCAAGAGATTGCTTGGACATTTTCTCATTTTCTAAGAAATATCTACACCACATCTAACCCCCTTGATGCATCTTTTGTTGAATGCTTATTTCCTAAGATCCTTACAGATAATGATCCCACGGTTATTTGCTCTATTCCGGAGGCTGTGGAAATAAAAAAAAAATGTTGTGTTTGCTCTTGGAACCTGCAACCCCCCCCCCGAGTTGATGGTTTACTCCCAAGCTTGCTTTTATAAAAATAAATAAATAAATAAAAATATTGTGGGACCTAATTGGAACATATGTTGGTTGTTTTGTTCGAAATTTCTTCTCTAATTTTACTCTTTCTTTTGGGGTAAATCACACATCAATCTACCTTATCCCCAAGAAAGAGGATGCTTGCAGAGTAGAGCGATTTTGACCCATCAATCTTTACAATGTTTTATATAAAACAAATTGCCAAAATTATGGATAATAGACTTTGAGGCAAGCTCCCCTCTTTTATCTCACATTTTAGGCAGCTTTTATTCTTGGACTTCAAATTACTGACAACATCATGATTGCTCATGAGATTTTTCATTTTCTCAAGCATAAGAAAGGGAAATTAGGATATGTGGCAATTAAACGTGACATGGAAAAAGTTTACGACAAAATGGAATGGGGACTTCTAGGAGCCCCTCTTTGAATTTATTGGCTTCGATAAATCTTGGTCTGACCTTGTGTGTCTTTTGATCTCCTCTGTTTCCTTCTCGATTAAACTAGAGGGCTCTTTCTTTGATCTCATTGAGCCATCTCGCGGTATTTGATAAGTCTGCCCCTTGAGCCCATATCTCTTTATCGATATTATGGAAGTTTTTTCCAAACTACCGATGACCTGTAGAGATCTTAATCATTAAGGGTATTAAAGTTTCTTGAAACGCTCTTGGAATTTCTCACTTATTGTTTGCAGGCGATACTTTTATCCTCTGTCAAGCCACCTCTGACGATTTCTTGTCTATCAAAGCAGTTTTGGGACTTTTCTCTGACCTATCGAGACAACACATCAATTTGATAAAAGTGGGCTCTTCTTCAGCAAAAATGTTCCCCACAATGAAAGACTTCGGCTTTGCTCAATCATGGGTATCAAGGAGATATCAAGAGATTCAATTTATCTTGGAACTAATCTCACCCATCCTTAGTCTCATGTTGCTTGTCTTTGCAATATTGTTGATAGATTTAATAACCGATTATCTACTGTTATTGCAGAGAATCTGTATGAGGCTGAGCGCCGATCCTGCACAAGCATAAAAGGCAGAGGCTCGGAGGTGGCTTCGGGATTAGTCCTCCAACACCCAAATTAGAGACCCGCAGAACAGTGTTTTCACAGGAGTAATGGTGTGAGCGTATTGACTTACCCATTCTGTCTTTTAAGGTTCCTTCTTATAGGATTACCCCTTTTCCAAGTCCTACTGGGATACGTCTTCCTACCTTCGTGGGGAATATTTCCTATCCGGGTATCTCCTCCTCACGTAGTTAGAGTCCTCGCAGCCTTTATCAGTTCAGGGGGACTCTAGTCTCCCCCTCCTTCTGATCTCCGGAGTCATGGTCACAGTGGGTATCCCTCAGTTGGGTGCCACTTGTCCTTCCCTTGGATGCCACGTATTCTTGCTTCACTGGGTGACTAATTTGAGCATATCAATAGCCCCCTTACTCCCACTAGGAGACCTTTCTAGTGGAAGTAACCATGTCTTCCCTCCTTTTCCATCTCTTTCATATGCTCCTTCGGCCTTCTTCCTTCGGCTTCAGCCTTCGTCCTATCCGAGGCAAAGACCTTTGGTCAAGTCTGCTCGGCCTTGGCCTGAGCCCCCTACCAAGGTGTGGGCCTTCGGCCAAGTCTGCTAGGCCTTGGCCTAAGCCCCCAACCGAGGAGTTGACCTTCGATCAGGTCTGCTCGGCCTTGGCCTGAGCACCCAACCAAGTAGTGGACCTTCAGTCAAGTCTGCTCGGCCTTGGCCTAAGCACCCAATCGAGGTGTGGACCTTCAATCAGGTCTGCTTAGCCTTGGCCTGAGCTCCCAACTGAGGTGTTGACCTTCGACCAAGTCTGCTCGACCTTGGCCTGAGCCCCCAATCGAGGTGTGTTCCTTCGGTTAGGTCTGCTCGGCCTTGGCCTTAGCCCCCAACCGAGTAGTGGACCTTCGGTTAGGTCTTCTCAGCTTGGCCTAAGCCCCCAACCGAGTAGTAGACCTTCGGTCAGGTCTGCTCAGCCTTGGCCTAAGCCCCCAATCGAGGTTTGGACCTTTGGTCAAGTCTACTCGACCTTGGCCTAAGCACCCAATTGTGGTGTGGACTTTCGGTCAGGTCTGCTCGACCTTGGCCTGAGCTCCCAATCGAGGTGTAGACCTTCGATTAGGTCTGCTTGGCCTTGTCTTGAGGCCCCAACCGAGGTGTGGACCTTTGGTTAGGTCTGGTCAGCCTTGGTCTAAGCACCCAACCTACGTGTGAACCTTCGATCAGGTCTGCTCAGCCTTAGCCCGAGCCCCAACCGAGGTATGGGATTTGAGGTCTAGTACTTCGCTCATATGCTTTGCTCAAGTGTGCTTCGGAAGTCTCGCACGGATGACATGTACTACAATTAATTAAGCTGGGGAGTTGTATTGCCGCCCCTTTGCCTACAAATAGTGCCCCTTTCTCTCATTTTATCATATTCTCCTCATTTCTCAGACCTTTTGTCCTTCATCCTTAATCGTCCTCTGATCTTTAGTTGGGCCTCAGTGATTTCAGAAGTAAGTTCATATCTAGCTCTTTAGGTAGTGGCCCCTCATCTTCCGAGGGTGTTGTGTCAAGGCGTCGCAGCCCTGGATGGATCCGAGGGATGTCCTCGGACTTGTCCTCCACATCCACTTCTTTGGGTGCCCCCTCTTCTTCCACCGTCAGTGACATGAGTGGTGAAGGTATTAGGGAGGGGCTTCTCGAGTCCCGAGCCCAGGTAAATGAGTCCCTAGCCTAGGTAAATTAGTCCATAGCCATTAAGGCCAGGAATATCATATCAACCATGATCGAAGATGAACTAGTGGAGCTTCTTGCTTCCTGTAGTATCCCAGATGAGTTCATCCTTTGGCTATCGAGGCCCAAGGATAGAGATGCCTTCAAGGTCGGGCTTTGGCTTCCTCTCCATCCTTTCTTCGGCCAAGTGTTTCGACATTATTGCATCTGTCTAGCCCAGTTTACCCCAAATGGGTGGCGACAGGTCCTTAGCTTCATCATCTTCTTCTCTCGAATGGGGAGACCCCTCTCCCTTCCTCTCTTCCTCAACTGTCTATCTCTCGATTCTAGCAAGGGGGATTCGGGCTGGTACTACTTCTGCCCTAGGAAAGATCTTCGACTTTTGAACCGATACCCGACCTCAATACATGGTTGGAAGTTGAAGTATTTTTTTGTGAGGGTGCCTGAGGGGTTGCCCCTTGGAAATATTTGGGACATCCCTGGACGTGAACTCTGCACCTGCCCTCTTCAGAACAGATGCAGAGTCATTGTCGATGGCTAAGGATAAGACCCTCTGTCGGCCTGTCGAGTCCAGTAGCCTCTAGTCGGATGCCTTTCTGTTCTGATTCGGGCTTAGCCCGGGTGAGTCCTAGGTTTGCTCGAGACTGCTTTTGCTTCGGATTGTCTCTTCCTCGTACTAATCTCGATCATCTTCATTGCAGTGCAACTCTCTAGAGCAGAAGCCATGGCGGCCATGGACGAGAGGCAGGCCTAGCTGAGGGAATCTAGGGCCCAAGATGCCCAACAAAGACATCAGAAGAAGGAGAAGAAAAGGGGGGTTTCTACTTCCGATGCCCTCCCAAAGAAGAATGCCAGAGCCGATGATCTCACCACTGAGACTATCCAGGTCTAGCGGCCCCTAACCACGGTATATCCCCTCCTCAGGCCACTTCTCCCAATACCAATTTCCAAAGCCCGAGAGCAAGCCAATCTCAGGATGAAGTCGGATTCATCCCTCACTGGTCCATTAAGGAGGACGAGACACTGTCCAACGGGCGAGTTACTAGGGAGCTTGTGCAAAAGAGGAGCCTGCCTGGAGATGCCGTCGAGACTCAAAGCCAAGGGACCAAGGCTATGGTCACCAGTACTTGCGTGTTTATGGCAGCGGTAATCTTCAGCTTTCGGCTTTAAATTTTTCCTTTTTCATTGCAATTTTCTTTTCTAACTGTGTTGATCTCTTTCAGGCTCAGAACCAGATGGACCAACTGACTATCCGAGCTGAGGCCCTGGCTCGGGACCTTGAGGTGTCCAAGCATGAGAAGTCGACCCTCAAAAAGAAGTGTACAATCCTCTTATAAAAGGTGGTGCGTCTGGAGGTCGACCTCCTTCGCACCCAATAGGAGTGCAATCGAAAGCTCAAGGAGCTGGAGGCACAGATGGCCGTAAAGCTGAAAGAAGCCTAAGCCCGAGCCGTCAAAAGCTATTAGTCTTCTGAGGACTTTCGACAGGTGGTCAAGAACGACATTGCCCCTGGGTTTATCATGGGCACTACCGAAGTTCGAGACTGGATCCTCGAGCATCACCCTGAGATATCTTTCGAGGGGAGCGGCCTCATATTTGAGGAAGAGGACTTTAGCACAGCTCCAACTGCCACATAGGTCACAAACGACGAGGAGAGTGGCAGTGAGGGAGAGGGCGTCCAGCTGTCTCGTGAGGTCCCTCCCACTCCTGGGCGTGGCGACTCCAACCAAGATGTCATCGACCCTGCCGAGGATGAGGCCACCCTTCCGATAAATGCTCCATAAGGCACTTCTCTGGTGCTCTTTTCGGCCTTCAACCCTTCTTTTTTTTTTTGTAACTTTGGCCTTCGGACCTTTTTTTGTAACTTCGGCCTTCGGGCCTTTATGAATGAACTTATGGATCTTCCTACTTTCCGTATTGTCTTCGTTCTCTTCTTCTTGCATTCCCAATATTTAGTCTCAAATCCGTAGGACCGCGATGGGGCCTTTGGCCCGTATATAGGGATGAAGGCCGAAGCTTTTATGCCAATGTTTTCCCAAGTATAATGTGTGCTTCGGGCTATTTGAAGCACAGAGAATGCCCTGGTATGTTTCTTGGTCTAATGAAAGCCGAAGCTCCTTTATAAGTAGAATTTCACCAAGTGTCGGGTTTCCACTCGGCTCCAGCCAAGGATATTTCCTTCACATTCGAAGGTTGAGGGATGCAACTGATGTGGAGACTTCCGATCAGGTTATCTTGGCTTTGGTGAGCCCCTAATCTGAGGGAAAGACCATGAACTTCGGCTTGGACCTTTAGTCTGGTCTATTCGGCCTTAGCCTAAGCACCCAATTGAGGCTTTCCTTTTTGTAACCATAACTATTACCCAGAATCGATTACCGGTAAACCAGCTTGTATGTAAAAAATCCTCCGAAATGCTCAGGGATGGAACACTACAGATTGAAAGAGTTTAAAAAGCAACAAATATTAAGTGCAAAAAATGAATAACAAAACGATTGAGTAAATGTGTAAATGTGCACGCCACTGCTACTGATAGAATTTTCTCAAGTTCTTCGAGTTCCACGATCGGGGTACCCTTTCTCCCCCCCCCATAGTCTCCAGATGATAGGACCCTGGTCATATTATCCTGGTGACTCTAGAAGGCCCTTCCCAATTTTGAGCTAACTTTCCTTGATGCTTCGGGTTCGATACCTTTGCCCTTCTTAGGACGAGATCGTCCATTTTGAACTCGTTCTTTCAGACTTTTGAATTGTAATGCCTTGTAATCTTCTGCTGGTAGGCTGCGATCCTTTCCTGCAAGGCTTCTCATACTTCATTCAGGAGGTCCAGATTAGCTCGAAGTCCTTTGTCATTTTTTTTTTCATCGTAGTACTGAACTTGATGGGTCATGGCTCCTACCTCAACTGGGAGCACAGCTTCGGTGCCGTAAGTTAAATTGAATGGTGTTTCTCCGGTTGCTGATCTTTCAGTTGTGCGGTAGGCCCAAAGGATTCTGTGTAGCTCATCTGCCCATAGTCCCTTGGCATCATCCAGTCTTTTCTTTATTCCCTGGAGCAAGGTATGATTGGTTACCTCTATCAATTCGTTGGTCGATGGATAATCGACGGATGTTTTTCTGTGGTCAATATCGAGGGCCTCACAGAACAAACCAAAAGTTGGGTTAGAAAATTGAGTTCCATTATCCGTGACTACCACCTAGGGGATCCCGAATCGATAGACCATCGCCCTCTCAAAGAAGTCCCTTATATTCTTCTCTGATATCGTGGCCAGTGCTTCGACTTCTGCCCACTTTGTGAAGTAGTCTACCGTCACCACAACAAACTTTGTTTACCTCGTGGCTAGGGGGAACGGGATCAGGATGTCCATTCCCCATATGGAAACTGGTATTGGACTTGATATGGAGGAAAGCTCGGTGGTATGTTACCTAGGGACGGGGGAGAACATTTGACACCTAATGCACTTCCTGACGAGCTCCTCCGCGTCTTTCCTCATGGTAGGCCAGAATAGGCCCTGCCTCAACATTTTGTGGGCCAAAGCCTTGCTCAACACTTTGTGGGCTAAGGCCCAGGCTCCTAGATGTTGGCCACATATCCCTTCATGCACCTCTCGGAGAGCATATCCGGCATCGACAGGGTCTAAGCACTTTAGGTATGGTGTGGTGAACTCTATCTTGTACAGCGTTTCGTCCTTCAACAGGAATTGTGTTGACCTCATTCGTACCTTCCACGCCTCATCTGGGTCCTCGGGGAGCTCTTCGTCCTTCAAGTACTTAACTATGGGATCCATCCAGCAAGGACCATCCTCACTAACAGGTCACACCTCTTGGGCACTTTTGGTGCTTAGTTGAGGTAATACCTCAAAATATACCAAACGTCCAAGGTCCATGAAGTTTGAGGTGGCCAACTACGACAATGCATTTGCACTGGCATTCTCTGCCCGCAACACCTGCCTTACCTTGAACTCTTTGAAGGCTGACACTTTCTCTTGCACTACCTTTAGGTATCCGACCATCCTTTGTTTCTTTACTTCATAGTCTCCATTCACTTATCGCACTACGAGCTGCGAGTCACTATGCACCACCAACTCTTGTACCATCAAAGCCCATGCCAGATTAATTCTGGTTATCATTGCTTCATATGCAGCCTCATTATTGGAGGCGTTGAAGTTGAATCGCAGGGCATATTTGATCTTGAATCCTTCGTGGCTGATTAGTATGATCCCCGCGTCGCTTCCCTTTCTGTTGGACACATCATCCACATACAATATCCAAGTCTTTTCTGCCCGAGCCTCGACAAGCTCCTGGGGTTCATCTGGGAGCGTTGTCTCAGCTATGAAGTCTGCTAGGGCATGTGCTTTTATTGAAGTTCTTGATTTGTATTGGATGTTAAATTCTCTCAACTCTATAACCTAGTTTACCAATCGGCTAGACATATCCAGCTTCTGCAATATCTTCTTCAGGGGTTGGTCTGTGAGTACATATATCGTGTGTGATTGAAAATAAGGCCTTAGCTTTCTTGCCGCTATCACAAGGGCGTATACCACCTTCTCCATCTTTCTATATCATGTTTATGTATCCAAGAGGGTTCGACTAACATAGTATATTGGCTGTTGTTGTCTTCCTTCTTCCTTTATCCGTACCGCACTTACTGTCACTATCGATACAGCTAGGTATAACAGCAGGGTATCCCCAGTGTTTGGCTTAGTCAGTAGCGAGGGCATCGCTAAGTACTCCTTCAGTTGTTCGAAGGACTTCTAGCATTCCTCCGTCCGCTTGAACTTTTTGGATCCCTTTAAGGTTTTGAAGAAAGGAAGGCACTTGTCAGCTGACAGAGACATGAACCATCCTAGGGCAGTGACTCTGCCTGTCAACTCCTAGACTTACTTCACATTCTGCAGTGACCTCATATCTCAGATGGTCTGTATTTTCATCAGGTTGGCTTCGATCCCCTTTCCGAGACGATGAAGCTGAGGAACTTCCCCGACGCTACTCCGAATGCGCACTTTATTGAGTTCAGCTTCATGTCGTACTACCTCAGTACTTGGAATGCCTTCTCTAAGTCTCAAATACGGTGTTTCTGCCTTTAGGCTTTTCACAAGCATGTCATCCATGTACACCTCAACAGTCATGCCAATCATCCCCTTGAAGATCTTATTTACTAACCTTTGGTAAGTGGCCCCTGCGTTTTTTAGCCCGAAGGGCATCACTTCATAGCAATACAACCCCCCTTCGGTTACAAAGGACATCTTCAGGACATCAGCCTCACACATCTTGATCTAATTGTACCCTGTGTATGCGTCCATGAAGCTCAACGCCTCGTGTCCTAAAGTGGCGTCGATGAGTAGGTCTATCTTCGGTAGGGGATAGCTGTCCTTTAGGCAGGCCTTGTTTAAATCTATGAAGTCAATGCATATCCTCCATTTCTCGTTTGCCTTCGAGACCATCACCACATTGGATATCCATTCAGGGTATCCGATTTCACGGATGAACTTGGCCTTTAGCAACTTTTCTACCTCTTCATCTATCTTTTACTACCTCTCAGGGGCGAAGATCCTCTTCTTTTGTTGTACAGGCTTCTTAGTCGGGTCGACACTCAAACGATGCTCTATTACCTCTCAGGCTATTCTAGGCATGTCCGAGGCTGACTAGGCGAAGACGTCAGAATTGTCTTGGAGGGATGAGATAAGCTTTTCTCATTGTTGCCTTGGCATTAAGGCCCCAACTTGGAATTGGCGAGTGTTATCCCCTTCTTCGACATCTACTTAGATCAACTCCTCAGCTGGTTCCCCCCTTTGATAGTTGGTGTCATTGTGCAGATCTTCTATCAGGAGCACCTCACTTGCCCTTTCTTTTCCCCACAAGGTTGTGGCATAGAACTGTCGAGATGCTTCTTGATCACCTCAGCATTCGCCAACCTCATTTTTAGTTGGAAACTTTATCTTGAGGTGTGGTGTGGAGACGACAGCTTTTAACAGGTTCAAGCCGACTCTTCCCAGGATGGCGTTGCACTCCGAAGTGATGTCTACTACCAAGAAGTTTATCATAACTGTTACCTAGCGGTCCCCAGTGCTGGCTCTTACTGGTAATTCGACTAATCCTTCTACCTTGACCAGGGCACCCGAGAACCCTTGCAATGGGTGTTCAACCTTCTTCAACTTTTCTTTTTCCAAGCCCATCTTCAGGAAAGCTTTGAGGAACAGGATATCAGCTGAACTGCCATTATCCACCAAGATCCTTTTTACTCTGCAGTCAGCTAGGGTCATGGTGATTACCAGAGCATCGTCATGTAGCGTCTACACCCCCTCCAGATCATCATCCTAGAAGGAGATAACTATCCCTATCTTGGCCTTCTTGTTTGACCATTCAGCCACATGTACACTCCTCGCATAGGCCTTTGCTTTCCTGGCCAAGATGGAACTTTCTCCAGTGGCCAAGCCTCCGCTTATAGTGGCTATGACCCTAGTTGGGCTTTTATGATCGCCCTAGGGGCAATGATCAGTTTCCTTGAGGGTCCGGTCCCTTTGTTGTTCCTAGTTGCCTCTGCAGGCTGGCCCCCTTCTTTCACAATGGCCTTTGTCGTCCCTTTGGCGGTTGTCCCTTAGGTCATTACCGTCTTGGGCATCTTCCTTTTCGTGGTCTACAAATCGGCCCAGATATCCTCTTCAGATTATTCCTTCTATTTCTCCCTTTAGGTGCCAACAATCTTCGGTGTCGTGACTATGGTCTCTGTGGAAGTAGTAATATTTGTCCATATTGCGTCTCTTAGGATGTCGTCCCATCTTCCCAGGCTACTTCATGGCTCTGGCGTCTGGGGAATTTTTTATTTGCATTCTCCTCCGGTTTAGGTGTGCATACCTTTCAAACTTCTTCGGCGGGCTGGGTGCCCGGTCATGTTCAGACTTTTGTCTCTTGCTCTTAGAAGGCTTATCATCACCTCTTGAGGTCCTTTTCCTCCTCGCGTTCCCTTTAGCTTCTTCTTTAGCCTAAAGGGTTTCCTCCATCTGAATGTACTTATCACATCGAGCCCTTAACTCAGCTAGGTTCCTTGGTGTATGCTTTTCCAGAGACCTTTTTAGCTCTTGGTCTTTGACACCTCCCAACAGGGCCGTAAACTCTTCCTTCAGGTCCAAACCTCTGATTGTGATCTTCTCCTGCTGGAAGCACTTTATTTAATTTTGCAGTGATTCCCTTTCATACTATTTGATGTTGGTCAGGTTCAATGTGGTCTTTTGAAGATGTTGGCTACTAGAGAATCCCTTCATAAATAAGTAACTCAAATCACTGAAGCTGTGAATTGATTTCGTCGACATGCGGTTATACCATAGCCTTGCCGCTCCTCTGAACATCAAAGGCAAGGCACGACACATGATATTTTTCGAGACCCGGTGGAACTGCATCTAGACCTTGAAGCCTTCTAGATGATCGACGAGGTCCCTTGACCCGTCGTACATGTCGTACTTGGGCAGACGAAACCTAACCGGGAGCGGATCCCTCATGACCTCATCAGCTAGAGCCGTGTCATTAGTGAGGTTCGGCTCACGAGTGCCTATTTGGTTTTCTGCTGCCTTCTGGATTTTGTCCTTCAAGTCTAGAATCATCTGCTTTAACCCTAAGTCTTCATGTCTCTAACCGTTTCCTTGGTGTGGTTCTTAATGCCTAGCCCCTGCAATGCACCGTGTCTTTTCTTTGGGTGCGGGGCTTTCCCTTGTTGTTCGATTTTGAGTATTTCAGCCGGATCTTATCGACCCTGAGCTACTTCGGTCCTCGTCTTGAACTCGCTCTGGCTGGACATGGGAGCCTCACGCTGCTCCATTGGTCTTCTGAGAGATGACCTTAGAGACCTCCTTCATTGTCTCAGCCATTTGGTCATACTTCTCCTAAAGGGCGTCGAACTACTCCTTAGTCACATATTCCTACGCCCTAGGAGGGGGTGGAGGATTACTATCTCTACGCACCGAGTGTCCAGCTGAGCGCTGGTCCCTCGCGAAACCTTTCCGATCATTATTTCCCTGTTCTTCACCAATGTCCACCGAGGGGGGAGAGATTCTAAAGGTTCTCCCTCATTCATATTTATTCTCGGTGCTACTCTTGTTTTCTTCCGATTTTAGGTTTTTCCCACCATCACTCTGTTGTTCCCACAGATGGCGCTAATCTATTACTGCCGAGAATCTGTATGAGGCTGAGCGTCGATCCTGCACAAGCACAGAAGGCAGAGGCCCGGAGGTGGCTCCGGAATTATTCCTCTAATGCCCTAGTTAGAAACCCGCAGAACAGTGTTTTCACAAGAGAATGGTGTGAGCATATTGACTTACCCGTTCTATCTTTTAGGGTTTCTTCTTATAGGATTACCCCTTTTCCGAGTCCTACTAGGATACAACTTCCTACCTTCATGGGAATATTCCCTATCTCGGTATCTCCTCCTCTTCACGTAGTTAGAGTCCTCACGGCCTCTATCAGTTGAGGGGGACTCTAGTCTCCCCTTCCTTCTGATCTCCGGAGTCATGGTCATAGTGGGTATTCCTCAGTTGGGCGCCACGTGTCGTTCCCTTGGATGCCACGTGTTCTTGTTTCACTGGGTGACTAATTTGAGCGTATCATCTACCTAGAAAGCTAATTACTTTCTTATGCTAGTCGTAAGATTTTGACACAATTTATTATGTATAATATATATTATACCCTCTTATCTTATGTCTTGTTTTGAATTCCCTCTTAAAACTTCTTGTAACATTAATTCGATTTTCTCCTATTTTTGGATTGAGGTGAACCATCTTCAACGAAAAAGCATCTCATTGCTTGGAAGAAAATTTGTTTTCCAATCTCCTAGGGTGGATTGAGGATATAAGACCACACAGAATAAGGTCATTCTTCTTAAATTTGGTTGGAGACTCCTTAATGAACCAAATTCTCTCTGGTCTAAAGTTCCTAGGGCAAAATATTGCCCTAACTTTTCTTTCTTTGATTTTAGAACTCTAAGGCGCAGAAGTTCTTGGACCTGGAATATTGTGGCCACCAATTTACCTCTACTTCAAAAAAATTGTGATTTTTAAAGTGGGAACTGGAAGAGATCTTCTTTTGGCATGGCCTTTAGAACCCTTCCATTGCTACTGATCAAATCCCTTATGATAGCTCTAGAATCTATCCCAATGAAAGGGTGTCTAATTTCATTTCTTTTAATTCATAGAATCTTAACCGGTTATCCTCCGTTCTCCACCCCCCCTAAAATCTCGATATATTACCACTCTCCCTTTCCTATCATCCTGATCGATGGTGGTGCACTCTATCATGGAAAGGCAATTTTTCTACTCATCTTGCTTCTAAATTCATTACTTCTTCAAGGATGTCTCCTCATTGGGATTTGACTCGAAGGAATGGTGTTCGATCCCTACACTCGAATTGGTGAAAATTCTTATGGAAACTTTAAATCCACCCAAAATTCAAGGTGGTCTTCTACAGAACTCTCTCCTAAATGGAATACCGGTAAGGGATGTGCTTGGTAAATAGATAAATATAGACAAATTTCACCTAAAACCTTACATCATCTTTTCACATCATGTGAATTCTCATCACGAATTTGGGCTTCTGGACTCCTGGGGCTATGACCCCAACGGATAAGGACATCATCTCTTGTAAGTTTGGTGCAGTACATTTTTTCATCTTTTAACTTATTTCTCTTATCAAATATGAAGTAGTGTTTTTGTCTTTTCCATTACCATTTATTTTATTTGGAAACTTATAAACCAAATTCTTGCTAATTCAGACATCCCTAACCCTTCTTCTGTGTTACAGAATGTAAATCGCTGGTTATCTGATTTAAATGCTTTCCCTATGGATATTAATAGTGATGTATTAATATGATTCAACTGCTTTCCCTATGGATAATAGTGATGCATTGTCTAATATATATTATCCCGTCAGCTTGTTAAGAAGATAGCCATCTCTTCCTTTTTAATCACCCAATTTTGGTTTGTGTTAGCGCTACTAATTTTTAAACAGCTGCAGGATGAGCTTGTGGTATCATATTTCAAGGTGGCTTTAAATTCATTAGCATTGGTTCATCTACAAGAAGAAGCAGATGGAGGTTGAAGCAACGGGAATTCTTGAAAGTCTGACCATGGCTTCTCAAAAAGGGACAGAATATCAATGCAGTTTGGTTCTCAAATCAAGAGTTACTTCAACTTATTCCACAACCTATTAGAGGATCATGGCCATGACACTTTTTTTTGTAATCATTACACAACATTATTGGTAACTAACTCCATGAATCGAGACTTCTCTTGTATACACTTCTTGTGATCTCTTCCATTCTAACCTACTAGCCTTAAGGAAGCAACTCTTCCACTTTCCTTTCCTTAAATGAGTCTGTTTTTAACTTGGTCTTAGTGTCCTTAGGTAAGTCACATGTGAGTCTTAGTGTCCTTAGGTTAAGTCACATGTGAGTCTTGTGTACTTATGTAAGAAAAGGTTCTTTTAAATAAAGGAAGTTCATTCTCTTCACTTGTTTTCCTCCCATAGAATCTCTTCATACTTTTTTCTTACTCGAAGTGTATCTCTTTCTTTGAGTATTTTTCTTTGCTCCTCTTTTTGTAACTCTCTCCTTGTTCTTCTTATGTAACTCTTTTCTTTTACTCTTATGTAAATTTTCATCTCCCTTTTATATAATCCTTCCACATATGTAATCTCTTTCCATCTTCTTTATGATCCATGCAAATTTTTTGGAAAGTAAGCTCTCTCAATTGAAAGAGAATGTCACCTATAATGCCTGGTTGTTGAAGGGATACATAAGGCAACCACCAAACTAAAAAATCAATAAATATAATAACTTGAACTCGAGCGTATTTTGGAACATATGTGAAGACAATGATACATGAATATATGCCCCCCCCCCCAACTTTATTTTTTAGTAGGCTTTACATCATTGCTTACAGGGTTCATGGGGTTACATGAACACAGCTTTATAAATTAGACTAACCTGGTTGAGAATACCTGTGAGCCATCTAACAGATTCTAGTCTGTACAACAATTTCTGCCTCCAACTATTGGCAAACCCAGCACAAATAATCGCTGGAGTTCTCCTCTGTTGCCACCCCTCTATTAATACTTTGGCTGCACATAATCCCATGCCTGTTAGCAGTTTCAAGTGATTTCTCATGACAAGAAGTGTCTTCCTAAACAATTAATCATAATAATGCCAATATAATCACATGGAAAAAGAGTATACGGCCCTCATTCAAGTCAAAACTCCAAATTTCATTCTTCAAGGTTCCTTTTGTATTCTTACCAAAAAAAAAGGTCCCTTTTGTATTCGAATGGTTCTAATGGAGAGTAAATTCTACTCTTTGATCACAGATTTTAACCCACTGTATCTAAGAAAAAATGAAAGAGACACTCAAGTTGCCTATATATTATTAAAAAAGTTTCAACTTAACCAGGGCTTTAGTTGCCCAAAGATATCAAATAAGCAAATCACTGAATTTCCTTGGAAAGATCAATTTTCTTTTGGAAGCAGCTTACAAGTGTCTTTTTTCTTTTTTTGCTAAAAGTGGTGCAGTTAATTAGTGAAATATTCTCAGCAGGGAAGTGAGGAAAAGAACTCATGCAATCCACATGGTGAACTATCTAGATTTTGTTTTGGGAATAAAAAACATAGGTAACAGGCTTCTTGGACATCCCACAATTTCCAGGTGTATATTTAGGTTTCCAGGAAACTAGGTATAGCCCCAGTTAAGGGACACATTAGTAATAATATACAAAATGTATATATATATATATATAGTTGGCTGGTATTGAAAGATGCTATGGTGTGGAAAGACCTTTGCTTATTTTTCAGTTTCTTGTGAAAAATGGTGTAAGGTGTAAGATGTATAGTCCCTAGCAGAACTTCTGGTAGACTAATATAAGTGGAGAAAATAATGACTACTTGATATTCAGATTGAAGCAGTTGCAGGAACCTAGGAAACGGTAAACCTACCAGACTGAATTCTGGAATCAAAATGCTGATATCCTTCTGTCCAATTGGTTGGACAAGAAACCAATAACTCTCTTCAGTATCTTCAAACATTGATTTCAGGAAGAGGCATTTTCCAGTAATTCCATGAATTGAACTCCTCCTGGTGTCAAACACTAGATAGGTGTCAGCTTATGTAACTTTAAATTAAGAGGAACATAATGGAAAGTTTAACAAGGATTTAAACTTAATGGGGACGGCTACATGGATCCATGCAAAACAAAGTAGGGAAAACTGAGAGAAGGGGGGAAAGAAGCAGAAAAATGGAGGATGGAAGATGAAAGATGAAAGCAAGAGGAAAGAAGAACAGCCCAGTCAGGAGAATCTCAGTTAAATGGAGTCGGCTACATAATATGAACATCATCAATCCATATAAATTTAAAGGGCAAGTGTTTTCTGTCCGAAAGCGGCCCCTGTGCCCAGATACATGAGCGCGCACCTCCAGGAGGGGCACAGTGGTCATTGCATGCCCCTTGTGTCTGTGGCACAGGGGCCTCTCTCAGACAGAAAATTTTGTCCAAAATTTAAAGTAGGCTCAAAGTTGGATGGCTCGACTCAAGAACAGGTCCAACATATTGCAGTACAAAACAGGGGCAAGAAAGCTATACTCAAAGGGTGCATTACCCTTCTTTCTGTAATTGATCTGTCTGAAGAGATGGGACCAAGTCTCAGCCAAGTCTCTTCTCAACCAAAACTGGTCCACATTTCTTGCCTAAAAGCTAGTAACCATTCTAGAAACTACATCAGCCATCTTTTGGGGTGTCTTTGCTTCCTTTGAAGATATTTCTATTTTCAGAGAGAAACCAATTTTCAGAGGCTAGGTCTCGACTCCAGTATGACCTCAAACAGAGCTGTCTGGAGGGCAAAGATTTATGTTGCTGACTGTTTTTTAGTGGGATCTTCCTGTGGTTTTGCTTTGTTGCTTTCATTTTTGTTTCCTCTTCTTTTTTCACATTTTTTTTTCTTTCTTTCTGTTTCTTATTATTTTACCCTCTTGCAGATCCATGTAGCCGACCCCATTTAGTGAGGAATAGGCTGAGTTGTTGTAGAGAGAAACTAATTAGCCAAAAGATTGTCTTGCTCCTTTTCAATCTTCATGTGAAATCATATTACTATCCTTCTTGAAAGGATGCAGAACAGTGAATGCATACACAGTACAAGTAATCGGACCTGCTCAGCTGAGGACATGGCTGGAAACATGCCATTCACAAGTGTATGAAGAGACATGTATGACTTTCTGTCTACCCAACGGTTTACAGCAACCTGACCCTGAAGACTCCACCATAGAGAGAAGTTAGGATGGTTAAGAACTGCTATCTCATCAACATCTGTATCACTTAGCTTTAAGGGCATTGAGGAAAGATCACCTTAGGATTAATGATGAAGATTTTTCCTTTGGGAATTCCAACCTTAATATAGCTAATCTCATCGGTATCCCTGTTTCCAAAGCCAGCATAGAGTGGGTTGCAATCTGGAGGAAATAATGCCCTGATATTCTGTAAATTTAGAAAGCTGATCATTAAAATCAAACTCTTCCGTGGAAATACAACTTTCATTTTCAATGTTAAAAATTTATCACTACCTTCCAATTATGTTGTTACTTGTTAGACAGTAAGAGAGGGGGCAAAGAGACATACCACCAAAAACGGTTGGTGGTGGCATCATACAAACATACTTGGGAAAGACAATCTACAGCCAGACAGAAGTACTATTAACTTCTTTTTTTTTTTTTTTTTTTTTTTTTGAATCTACAGCCAGACAGAAGTACTAAACTTTTCTTTTATAGGTAGGCCCCAAGAAGAGTTGAACTCATGACCTTCCAATTGTGACACAAAGTGTACACGTACAACAAACAAGTGCCTCAGCAGCATGGTGGTGAGATTTGTAAGCAAGATGAACTCAGACTAAGAAACCAAAATACATAATTCTAATTTGAAGGATGATCTCCTTGAGCGATTCACCCAAAAGGATATTATATTTATAGGTAAGTTGTACATTACAAAAGTACAAAAATACCCTTATACTAGAGGTGAACAACATAAGTTTGGTTACAAGATAGTGATTGCGATCAGAAGACAGCATAGACATAGATGTCAGCAATCTGATGACTAGAAGTTCTATAGGGAAGAGAAATGAGATCACTTAAATATTTCTTACGGATGAGGTGACAATCAACCTCAATATGCTTTGTGCGCTTATGAATTATTGGATTTGAAGCAATGCGAATGACGCTAGAATTATCAACATAGAGAGGTGTTGTTGAGAAGTTGCTATTTGAACAATCTATGATTTTAATGGCTTGCTTGTTTTGGTGAACACATTCTATTTGTGTGTGAAAAACTATATTTTCTTCCAATTGCTTTAATGGGTATACAAGTTCCAAGCATTGAGAAGGTGTCTTTGAGCCCAAGCATTAAGTTGGAGATATCTAGCTACTCAAGACACTTTTTCATAGAGTGGTGGAGCATCAATTTTAAGATCAAGTCCAACCATCCACAAGGATTCAAGCAACTTGAGCCAAAACTTGAAGAATATCTGAAGTCTGCTTTTCATCTTGTAACTATCTAGATGATACTAGGATGTAATGATCCCAGATGCTCAAGCTCAGCTAATCACCTAAAGACCCAAATGGGAATACCTAAGAGATGTGGTTAATAGGTTGGCTGACAAGTCAAAATGGATCAAATAGTTGACATTATATTGAACCTTTAATTAGCCCTTTGGTAACCTTTATGGACATTATTTTGGTTCACTTGGCATGGTATATGTATTAATTGGAAAAGTCCAAGTGATTTGTGTTTTGTGATTTGTGATTTGAGCTAAAATTGGTTAAAGGCCATAATTTTTAATGGTGATCTATGGACCAGCTGACCAGTTGAAGGATGAGCAGTCATTGGTGAAGCACACAGTGGCCAACCAATATAAGAACCGCTGATTACCGAGAACACCAGATGCAGACAGTTGATACAACAACCGACCGAGATAATCGATCAGTGGAGTCCAAGAGGTGCTCAAGTCTAGTCTAAATTGTTATACCCGAACCTTAAAACTTCCTATTTTAATGTTCAGGTGCGGCACCGAAGGACACTAGTACCAGTGAGTACTGGGTTGCATCAGTCTTTTGCCAAGGAAGGAAAGGCGACCCCACTTGCACCTGCTACCCATGCTTAAATAATTGGAAGGGATTCCGAACACGAAGGGGAAGGTCAGTCGAACCTCACACACACTGGAAACCCTGGGAGAGATCTCCATTCAAAGTGACCAGTTCAGCCTTCACCGGCTGATGGTCACCGGCGGATGGAGCATCTACCAGTGAACACCATACGGTGAGTGCACAAGCCAGTTTTGGGTTATTTTGCCATGGGACCCGAGACCTCACGATCGTGCACCCCAAACCCATCCACATTGATGGAACAATATGTTAGGGAGTTGATTAATGTGGCGGGACATCTCGAAGCGGGCCCGTTAGTGCCGAATAGTAGAGTAACCCGGTATTGGGTAAAAACCCATTAATTCCCCAAACAGCCCTTAGTGGGACTTAAGTAGCTATAAATAGGACTCTTACCATTCATTTCTTCTCCTACCAAAAATAGAAACAAGGAGAGGGAGAAAGAAGAAGAAGAAGAAGGAGAGCAAGGGAGGAAGGAAGGAAGGAGGAAGGCTAGGGCTCCATTCTTGAGGTAAGCCCATATGCTCATCTCTCCACACACACACACAAAAATCTCTCTCTCTCTCTCTCTCAATCTCTCTCTCCTTCCCATTTCACTCTTTATTGGAAGTAATGGAGACCCAACCAAATCCCACCTACCCAACATAAAGACTACATAATGGGAGGGGGAAATTAGAGTAAGAGACCTACCTTGGCAAGGTGAAAAAATTGGGGTAACTAAACCCTAGACAAGTGTTCTACTCAAACCCTCTACAATTTCCCATTTAAAATCCATAGTATGATGTTATATTGAACTAAATTTAGCAACTACACTAAACTTAAGCTAGGTGTGGTCTGTGTAAGTGCACCACATACAAACCCACTCTAAAAATCACAAAAACCAAAGCTATAAACTATATAAAAGAGAAGAGAGGAAGAATAGAGTTGGGAAATGACACCCTATTGAACAATATGCACTCCCACCACCATATACAGGGGCCACAGGGCCTATAGGGCTGATCTAGGCAAGGAAACCCCGATTTTAACTTCACTGGCTGATGGTCACCGGCTAGCTAGTGAAGGCAGGGACCATCCGCCGGTTAAAATATTGTAGGATTTGCATCCCTTTCGGATTTTTCCATCAGTGAACATCCACCGGTGAACCATTTTAAAGCTAATTTTTAATCCTTTTATTGGGGCACGAGTCTTGGTGTCCCACTCCTCTATGAATAACCAAATAACCTAAAAACACTGTATCCTAGGAGTGGAACCGAGAAGTGATGGGAGCACGCAACATGAAACCATCAACTATCTACTGCCATCTAGAGCTCGAGGTGAGGGGATTTTGTGTGATTTTATGGAATGCTTGTATCATAATGCATATGTGGATGAATTATATCATTTTCCATATTATTATATTATTCCTTGTGTAAAGTGTTGATGTGGCATGAGATTGTGGATTATGATTGTGCATGTGTGTGTGTGTGTGACTGGGGTGCAAGGTGGCCAACGGTTGGTGCCGGCGTCACTGCATGCTCAGGGTGTGTGTGTGTGCATGTGCGTATGAATGGGGTGCAAGGTGGCCAACGGTTGGTGCCAGCGGCACTGTAGGCTCAGGGTGAGCGTGTGTGTGAGTATGATTGAAATGTGTTGTGGCATATTAGAATGCATTGGGCTAGGATAACCACCCTGGTGCTACAACCCTTGCCAATAGGGGGTTTACGTATTGGCTAATCCTTTCGTCCAACAGTCTATGGTTGGGGATGATTTCTGGTGACTGAGGTGCGCAGATGCCAGCATCGTGACAGACACTCACGCAATGTTTGATTCGGTGACGGGTATACCCTACATACGATGTTGGATTCGATGTAGTGGTATTATGGGAGGGTTATTAATAAGGGCTTACCGGGTACCAAAGCAGCCATGTAGGGACCTGTATGCTCTTGACTTGCAACTAGCTTGTATCCCTGGGGACTGGTAACATACATTCATGACTAGGGATAACACCTATGTTGTAGTAGCACTTATACCCCTTTTAGATTTAGAAATTGTTGTTTAGAATTGTTTGACAATAAATGGATCATGTCATTGCATTCATATTAATGTGGTTGGACATGGATATTTATATTATTTCATTTTTCTTAGATTGTTATGATTGCTTGTTTGTGTGCACCCCTCACTGGGCTTCGTGGAAGCTCACCCCCATTGTTGCCCCTTTTTAGATGATTCAGGTAACCATCCGAAGACGTTGGCTGAGGATCCGGATCTCTACGGAGGCGACCTCTGGGATGACGAGCTGGTTACACACGAGGACAGTTGCGTATGTGATGATTGTGCATTCGGAGCACGCTGAGGATGAGAGTATTGTCTTCCTTTTGTTTTCTTTAGTACTTATCAGATATAGCCCATAGGGCATGATTGTAATTTTGATTCCACTGTGAAAACCTTCTTTTGAGTAAATATGTTAAATATCATTAGATATCACCAGTTGTGTATATTTTGATTTATTATTATCTATGTGATCGTAGAATATAGCTTTATGAACTTAAAGTACTACATCGTGGATCCTTGATGGATTGTGGACACTTGTGTGTGTTCATGTCACTAGCCTTCAGTTGAGTGCAAGCGGGGTATGACATAAATGATAGTGGCCAACCGGCTCTGTTCAGCAATTGACCGGTATTTGAAAGTTAGTCCATTGAAAAGAATTACGACTTTTTTTTTAAACCTTTTAAAAAAATCAAATAAAATATTTTAGAGAAAATTGATAGGGTACCCTACTGGTTTGAAATGTGAATTTCCACAGTCCAAGTGAGCTTCAACTTGCAAATTATATGAGAGTTTACTCAAAAGATTTTTAGCTTTCAACTAGAAACTCATATGAACATATGAGTAGGAGCTTCTGAGCAAAGGTGATCAAAGTGATTGAGCTACAACATGCTTATTTGCCTGAAAAAAGGTAATTTGTATTTTGGCCTTTGAGCCATTGTGAATAACTTTTTAGTGATTTTGTGTTAAAGGGAATTGAGTCCCTCAACTGTGTGTGGATTGATCACGGGTTGATAGAGCCTGGAAAAACTATCATTTTGGGGGTTAATAAATCCTGGAAAACTATTGTGTGGATTGATCAAGGGTTGATCATTGTGTGAGGGTGTTTCTCCTACCTTGATAAGGAGACTGTATAAGTGGATTCCAAGCCAGAAGCTTGAAGAGTGGACGTAGGACAGTACTAAGGCCGTGCCGAACCACTATATAGTTGGTGTGCGCACTCTCTCTTTTCTCTATCTCCTTTATTTATTTAAATCATCATTTTGTTTACTAATGATTGTCGGAGATTTGAGATCTGTATGTAAGGAATTCAAATTTGGGCCTACCTGGATGTGCAAGGATTAACTTGAGCCCACTCCCAGCATCAACACCATCATCTCCTCCTTTAACCAGTGGATTCAGGGGGGTTTTGAAAAGTAAAACGCAGTGCTAAGGGATCCCCTTACTAAAGAAGAAATCGAAGATCTTTCAGAGCAATATCAGCCCCAAAGATCAATTTAGGTTTTTGTACAGAAACCATTTTCGTACCGACTAAATACCTTACCGAAACCGTACCAATCTGGTATGGTATCGGTATTGAAAAATTGAAAATGTTCTCGGTATGGTACGGTTTCAGTTTCTGCCACTGAGCTTCTGTACCGTATCGAAACCGTACCGAATACCGAATACCGAATACACCCTTATATAAATTCCTGCACAATGGTAGAGGGTGGAGGTGAAGGTGAAGGTGGAGATATAGTATGATTGCATGAAGAGCCAATGGGAAATGATAAGAAAAAGTCAAGAAGTATGTATTGTAATGTAGGAAAGTGTTAAATTCTAGAGGGGCCACTAGATTGAAGCAGCATTTGGCCAGTTGGTACAAGGATGTGGACAAATGCCCACAAGTTCCATATGAGATGCAAAAGGCCATGTCTAAGCACCTAAGGGGAGGAAGCTTAAAGAGGGAAAAAAAGAAAACGGCATAAGAAGAGTTTGATGAGACACTCTTCGAGAAACACCCAGCAATGTCTGTTGACTCTGATGACTTTGACAGTGATTACAAGGTTGATGATTTCGAGGCACAGGCAGAGTAGAGACAATACCAACAAGATAAGGCACAAAGCCATTGCACATCCCAAATGATAGGCTTAGGCAAGTAGAGATGGTGAAAGGAGCATGTAGCTCTGGCTAAAGAGCAACTGCCTCGGATGCCCAACCCATAAGGGAGAGGAGGAAGAAGCAGAGGTAGAGGGATTTTCCTTTAGGAGAATTCTGTGGTCTTAGTAAGAGGAAGGGTTAAGGATTTACCCAGTGTGAGATATCACCTTGTTCCAGAAACCCTAGATGTTGTCGGAGTAAAGGATAGTCAACAAGGGTGTTCTAGAGCATTGTAGATTCTTATCCAAGGTTTGCATCACTTAATGATTCCATGTGAATTGCTAGAAACATGATGATCCCATTGAGGTTCTTCCCTCTAGTATATAGGCAGCAGAATACCAAACAAAGAACCATAAAGTATGGGGCGATTGGAGAGAGAAACTTGGTGATGCAATGTCCAAATTTTTATTCTACAATAGCATCCTAGCTAATCTAGATCAAGGGACATATTACCAATCAAGGATTGACACTGCAAGGAGGGCTAGCCTAGGAGTGAAGGGGCCCACTCCATGGCAATTGATGAATGTTTATTTGCTGGAGGAAAAGGAGTTGGATGAGTACATTGATGGATTGAGGATGTCATAGGAGTGATGTGGAGTTATTGTGATGTGTGATGGTTGCACTGGACCTATTAGATAGTCCATCATCAACTTCATAGTGTATTGTGATGGGAAGACTTTCTAGGAGAAGTAAGAAGATCCAACTTTTCTACTCTCTGCCACTACCATATGTCTGCCTGAATTTTCAGAGCCCATACAACACACGTCATCCACAAATGACTATGTTGCTCAACTAACTACAGTGTGAGTGTGTTGACAACAATGACAACACCTCTAGTTCAACATATTGTGAGAAAATAATATGTATAAAGTGATCGCTCTCTAAGAGTTAAGAAAGTGAGTTATGATCACTTCACCATTCTGGATATATGCCCATTTGGAGTGTAGATTTATTACAACAATAACAAACTCAGCCTTATCCCAACTTAATGGGTCGGCTACATAGAT
>NC_056564.1:11822034-11836163 GCF_013358625.1 Macadamia integrifolia | reverse complement strand
AAAAAGGAGAAATGAAAATAAAATGAAGGTGACAAGAAAGAATCACAACACTAGCAAGTTAAGAAAATCAGCTACATTCGCCCTCCAATCAGTTCTATCTAAGGTTATACTTGGGACAAGACCTAGCTATGCATGTCATTTGCACTACTTCTATGGTCATTTTAGGCTTACCCCTAACTCTTTTAGCTCCTTCAATCAAAATCAAAATACTCCTTACAGGGGCATCCCCAAGCCTCTGTTGAAGATGACCATACCACCTCAAACGACTTCCTCAAAGCTTATCATTGATCGGGGTAGCTCCCAAATCAACTCTAATATGTTCATTCCTTATCCTTCCTAGTTTTTCCGCACATCCATCTCAACATCCTTATTTCTGCTACACATAGATTCTCTATAATCTATATGACACTTCTTAACTGCCCAACATTCCACCCATACATTATAGCCGGCCGTACAATAGTCATATAGAATTTTCTTTAAGATTTAAAGGAATATGTTGGTCACATAACACTCCAGACATTATCATTTTGCGGTATCTCTCTCTCCTCAATTTTCACCATATCGTTATCCATTATAGTGTGACTAAAGTCCATAATATGCACCCACAAATAATTTAAATTTATCCAAAAAAAAAAGTTACACATCATATACTCCATCTACAATCTACTAATAAAAACCTCTAGTTTCCAAAGTTGATCTTCGTAGCTCCAACTTAGCGTTAATCCCTAGTTTTGTCTCATCCATCAAAACGATATCATCAGCGAAGAGCATACACCACAGGACCTCGTTTTGTATACTCTTAGTTAAATAATCCATGATAAGTGCAAACAAATAAGGGCTTAAGGTTGATCCTTGATGTAACCCAATCGTAATAAGGAATTCATGGCCTTGACCTCCCATAGATCTCACACTAGTCACCATGCACTCATCCATATATTATCTATAGTTATATCCACATACTTACTCGACCCCCCTCTCTTAATTAGAACATGTCGGATTAAATCTCTAAGGACTCTATCATAGGTTTTTTTAGGTCAAAAAGACCATAAGGGAGATCCTTCTTGGAGGTTTATATCTTTCCATAAGCCTCCTCGGTAGGTAAATGGTTTCTGTCGTGGATCTACCTGACATAAAACTATAATAGTTCTTCGAGATATGAGTCTCTTTTTTCAGACGAGCTTCAATAATAGCCTCTCTTTTCAGACGAGCTTCAATAACCTTCTCCCATAATTTCATAGTATCATTAGTGTTATGCTTCTATAGTTATTGCAGTTCTAAATATCACCTTTAATTTTGTAGATTGGAACCATAATGCTTCTCCTCCATTCATTTGGCATTTCCTTGTATTCATAATTTTGTTAAACAGATTGGTTAACCAACATACCCCACATACTCCTAGGCTCTTCCACACTTCTATTGGGACCTCATCTGGTCCTAGTGTCTTACCTAATTTCATCTTCCCACCCAAGCTTTTCTCATCTCTCGTCACATCCCTATCAACCCCTCATGCTGCCTCTACTCCGATGTCCTTGAGGACTCCCCTCACCTCTTCTTTTCTAACCCCTTCTTTTCCTCTATCTTAAAGAAAGTCCTCTCCAGATGTTGGCCTTCCCGTAAACCCATTCTCCCTTTGGATAAGGAATCTATTTGGGTTGATATGACCTTCACGGGCACCACTATTTGTGATACTATCGGTAAGCTTGCCTTCTCTGCAACCATTAATCACCTCTGGATGGAACGCAACATCCGAAGATGGTAATCCCAATCCCGCTCCCGAACAAGATTTGGACTGCCATCTTCTTTTCTATTTCCTCCAAAATCCGCTCCTTCCATCATAGGCCCTGTCTCCAATTCCTTTAGGAATAGACATATTATTGCCTCTTGGAACCTCCCTACCGGCACCATCCCCACTTCTTGATTCCCCCCCCCTTTTTTAATGTATCCCTTCATCCTTTTGGCTTGTGTGTCTGCTCTGAGCCTCACTTTTGATGTTGTTCTTCTTTGTCCCTTGTGGCTGGCTTCTCCTTTTTGGTTGAAGTCTCTCCCCCCCCCCCTTTTTTCCTCCCCTTGTAAATTCTTTCTCTTCTTTGGTTATTAATTTATTTAATTATCCAAAAAAAAGCTTTATATGATTCTTCTAGATGAAGATTTTCTTGAACAAGCATTAGAAAAGCTTGATCACACAAGACAAGATATCAAATGTTGTTGAAAGAATGCAAATTATAGTTCAGATGTGTGTGCAGCAATCAGATATCAAATACCAGAACTAATGGATCTATTAGGCAAAATTTCTCTAGTCCAATCTGAGCTCTCCAAAAGAAAAGAAAATTCTGAAGGACTTGATGATCTTGCCTCGAAAAAGGGAGATGGAAAGAGAGATTGAAAATATTATAGAAGATCTAAAGTATACAAATGTTGATCTCAATCAGCTTGAGAAGAAAGAAAGTGTTTCAACTGAAAATCCATTGATGGTGGAGCATTCGGCCTGCACAGCTAAACCAGATGTAAGAGAGGCCCGGAGCTGATTCCAGTGAAAACCCTCCGACGCCCAAGTCAGAAATCTGTGCAACAGCAGTAATGAAATGGGGAGAGTAATAGTGTGTGAGACTTGATGAGACAGGGTTTTACCTTGGCTCCTCCTGGACAGGATCAAGCTGAGTCCTACTAGGAGATGACCTCCCTGTTTGGCAAGTTGAGGTCGGTTGTGGGATTGTGCCCCAACGGGTTTTTATCTCAAGCATAGAGAATCCTCCTTGAAAAGGGAAGTTATGTCAGCTTCCCACTTTTAGAGAGATTGAGTCTCTCTATGATTCTGTAAATGTGGGAAGGTAGGATCCTCCTCAGATCCCAATCCGAGTTTACTTGTTTCCCATGGGTATCTTTAGTTTCCGTCTAGGTTGGCTGTCGAGCTGTTAGGTGTTAAGTTTCGACTACTCATTGGGTGATTGGTCTTATAAGTATCAAAAAGAAAGCAGATATTCCTTAAAGAGGGTATTTAGCAGATAATAAACAGCCTTATTGAATGTCTCTCCAATAGTAAGGATGATTAATATGTTCCAATCTCAAGCTGAATAATTGCAAGCAAGCAACCTTGTTTGATTAATCCATGGGGGGCTCTTATATGGGAGCCTACACATAACTGATTACAAATTAGGAAACAATGAAAATAGAAACTAACTCTTAAGACTTGGAACTAAGAAACAAATAAAGTGTTCACTACGGGCCCGTTTGATAACATATAAACATAAATTTCCGTTTCTAAAAACAGAAACGGAATTGAAGGTGTTTGATAAGTCATGTTTCTGGAAGTCGATAGTAACCAGCAAAAGAATGGCCACGATTCGTTTCCAGAAATGGCAAAACAAGTAGACTTGTTTCGCCTGGATCGTTTCTTAAATCATAAATAGGTAGAAATTTCTATTTCAATGTCTGAAAACAAGTGAAACGAAACAGTTTTATTAAACGCTTTTTGTTCCGTTTCTGCCGTTTCTGGACACAAATGGCAAAAACCCGTTTCTTGAAATGTTATCAAACGGTCCCTAAAAGTGTTCACGAATAAGACTTGTCTAATCAGTAAAAGGAACCAAATAGGAAACTAGCATCTACTAACAATAAAACTAACTTGCTTCCTAAGAAAAGACCAAAAAAGAAAACAAAATCCTAGCCATATATGCTGAAACTGATGGACAGGATTGAGCTCTTCTGGTGTTTTCTTCCTTCCAAATCTGATGGGACAGATGCACGCTACTAGAAGGACCGTACCGGGGCACCAACACTGTTCACATGAACAGTGTTCACTCTTCACAGGTACTGCTCACATGAACAGTAACTCTTGAACAGTAATTCCTGTTCATTCTCTTCTTCCTCATGCTTTGATCTACATCAGGGGGTAGTAGGGATAGCAAGGCTCACGGTGGTGGGGGTAATAGGGCTCACAAACAAGGGGTGGGGGCTCTCGGACACTGATTGTGGTGATATCGGATGGGGCTCACGGATAAGACGTGGGGGCTCATGAATAGTAATTGGAGAAATATGTAGAAGGCTCACGGGCAGGCGGTGCATCAGCTAGCAAACGAACAGAAGAACAGTGTTGCTGATGCACAGTGCTGCCAAAAGAATGGCTTGCTCAGCGGCGTGAGGGGCTGCAGCAATGAATCATAGATCTAAGACGATCAACACCATAGTTGATTGGAGAATCGAGATACAGAGCAATCGGATCTGATACCATGTAAGTTCAGAACTCTTAACTAGGAAATCAAAATAGGATATTCTGATTTAGAGGGTAATCCTCTCGACTGATTCACCCAAAAGATATTATATTTATACATAAGTTGTAAGAATATAGTTGTCAAGGCATTGCATAGGCATCCAAGTGCCTTGGTGGCCTAGGTGGGTGCCTTGGTCGTCGTGTTTGTTTCCCCTTGCTTCAAAGCCCCTACCGATGCCTAGGGCCACCCAGACGCCATGTCTTGACAACTATGGTAAAAATACCCATATACTGGAGGGTATAAGATAAAACACTTGTACACAAAAATACATCAGAAAACAAAAAAAATAACCACATCTTTACAAGATCAAGTGTTGAAGCAAAAGAATGAGCTACTAATCATACTGCAAGAGGCCTGATTGGTTAAGGCTTATGAAGGACTAAGGTTTTTCAAATGACAAATATATGGATATGTTATGTGATAATCAGGCCTGAATCTACAATACAAACAACTAGTGTTTGTGAAAGAACAAAGATTCTTGAGGTGGATCATCACTTTAGTTGAGATAAACAGAGAGAGATGGACAAGAGCACAAGAAAAATATCGAGGAAAATTACCAGGAAATAGAGATAGACAAAGAGAGACGGACAGAGATTTTGATTCGTAACAAGTACTACATTTAAATAGAAGGAAAAAAGCAGAGTTGCCTTCAGAAATCAGGATCAGGGAGTTAATTAAGAAGTCTTTTGCATAACATAAGCCAAATGCCCATTACACAGCAGTATAGACAAGCTTGTCCATAGTCGGCCTAAGTTTTTCCATGTGGCAAGATGATGTGGTAATTCCAATAATTGGATAGACAGGAACATCTGGATGGCCACATGTCAGATTTCTGCTCAAATTCAACCATATACCCTCCTATGTATGTCCATGTATACCCTCAGTAGTCCATGCACCCTCTCCATTTGGCCTGAAACTTGACATGTGAGCAAGGCAACTTGGGGCATATCTGTCTAAAAAAATTGTGCCTCATACAATCATGCCATGTGGTGAAAAGGGTGGGCTGCATAGAGAAGGCTCTCTCTGACTGTTAGGGACATGCTCACATTCCTATAATTGGTTTTGATGATTATAAACATATGAAGGTATTTCACAATTTTCCTTCGAGTATTGTTTTGTAGACTTCAAGTCAAAGAGACAAATTGGAAAATGAATTAAAGATTGAAGTCATCAAATGAGATGAATTAACGAGTTGGAATCAAGATGAAGAATTGCAAGCAAGAAGAAAAAGAAGATGAAGTGCCAAAGAGTGGAAGATTCAAGTGAAGACCTTTATGATAAAAGTCTTTATCATTGTAATTTGTATCTTCCAATTATATATACATGCACGCACCTCATGCATTTGCATTGCATCATACTAAAATGTCCATAGGACATATATTGACCAAGTATGGAATGTCTCTAAGTGGTTAGAAACATATTAGGAAAAATATGTTCTAGTGAAATTCTGTGAAAACCACATTGACCTAACTCAAGGGCATTTTGGGTAACCTAAAAATCTGTATCAGGAGATTGAACCTTCATGAAAGTTGTAGGAAATCGAGTCACGGTTCCAACGCAACTAGAATCGGGTCAATCCGAGTCAGTCAGAAAAGTTATGGCCGAAACACTGTCGGCTGGCTAGTATGACAAAAATCTGTCAAAACAGAGACTGAGCCTTCGGGCAGCCGACCGGCACTGACCTAGCCTGTGGGCTGGTGCCCGTCCAGATGTGGTAAAACTGGCTCCAACGGCTCTTGGCGTTCGACCAATGGACCTAAAATATGACCGTTTGAGTGAGATTTCTTGCCTATTTTTATCCCTAATCTCACCTATAAATACCTCTAATGCTACTCATTAGTCAACATTGAATCCTAACTTTGGAGAAGCATTATTTGAGCATTAGAAGTGAGATTGATCTATACTATCTCTTGAGTTGAAGTTCTTCATTTTCCATTCAAGAGGAACTCAAGGTTATTTACGTCTTCATCTACATCTTGGCATTTGCATTGCAAGCATTAAGAAGACTTCAAATGTGCATTCTTTTATATCATTGCATTTCATTCACACACCACACAAGAGGTAACTTTAAACATTTCTATTCCACTTTAAATTTATTTATGTCCAAGAGTTGGGTTAACTCTAGAATTGGACACCATATTTACACATTGATCTAGACCGTACTTATAAAAGGTGTAGGACTCTCTCATCCTTAAGAGATTGTAAGGACCCTCTCATCCTTGAAAGAGATTTGTAAATGACCCTCTCATCCTTGAAAGAGATTTGTAAAGGACCCTCTCATCCTATAAAAAGATTGTACGGATCCTCTTATCCTTAAAAGAGTTTGTAAAGGTTTTCCTCCCTACCTACAGGCTACTGTACTGAAAGGGAAAGAGCTAGTGAAATACCTTACCAGTGGAACTTGTAGGGAGTGGACTAGATTCGGATCGAGTCGAACCACTATAAACTTTGGTATTGTGTGATTGTGTTCTTTTCACTTATTCTGCAATTTTAATCCATAATCACATTTGAGGATTCATATTTCGAAAAGATTTAAATTTCACTAGCATAACCTATTCACCCCCCTCTAGGTTATTTCACTGACCACTAAGGAAAACTTCAGCCCTTAAATGCATGATTCATTTTGACGAACTGTTTCACACTTTTTACTTATCAGTACATTAATAAGTAAATTTACTAACAAATTTATTTCGCAAAAACTAGATTTCTAACAGGAATAAGCGCACAAAGACTTGATTCCTCTACTACAGGCACTGCAAAACCTTGTCAAATTGACATATACACACACAGGTTCTACATATAGACAACTTACCTCCAAGCATGCAATCTTGAATTCATGAGGAGCTCTTCTAATTACTGTGGAAAATACAGAGGAAGAGAATCTCTCAGGGCATATTTTTGAAGTATAAGAAAAAATTAAGAGAAGTCAAATTATATGTCCAGATTCAGCTGCAATTGACTATCACCATATTTCATAAAAAAATATACTATGTGGAAATAAGAGAAATTTTAAATTCGAGTATCCGGACATGAACAGGCAGAGAATTAGTAAAGAATGAACAGGCACTTATCATGGCGAAGTAACCTGTCCTTATTTCTATGTTCTGAAAAACATCCCAAAAAATATATCAATGTGTTCACATGTATCACATCTGCAGGTATGCTATTAAATGGTGGAATACTTAAGCATTTGAGGTGCTTGGATATACAACTTAGTTTTGAAATTTTATACCATTGGAGATAGAACTGCACATAACTTACAAAACCTAGCTTTAGCATGTCATACACCATGATCCTATAACAGGATTCATGGCCTATGATGCTCCTATGCAGATTCACTGTATCCAGGATGCAGTAAGGTTTCTCTTCACAAATGGTCAACCAAGGGGTTTCTTATAAGAGTTTGATGATTCAGTGAGAACTCTTTTCAGATCAATTGGCATGATCAGAGGCAAAATACATTCACGCTTCAGTTATAGGAGAGAGGAAGAGGTCAAGTATACTACTTACCCTCTCGGAAGAGGGAAGGGAAGAGTCCATCTGGGGAAATTACAACTGGCCCATCAGGTAGAGCCTTCCCATCCTGCAAATGAAAGAAGACAGTGTTGTCTAGGAGAGAGACAGAGAGAGACAGAGAGAGAAATGGATCCTTATAAAAAAAACAATGAATGTAACAGGAATCCTTCATGATGAAATCCCAAAAAGGAAATGTAAAAACCTAAAATTTATACATCACCTGCTTAAGGTTGACCAAGAACTGCCTTGTGAGATATGCCTGAGAAATTGCACGAGCACTAAGGAAAAGCAACTGATAGCCATTTTCCTGCAATGCATAAGATAAACATCAAAGCAACAAAACATATCTATTATCTTTGAACAAACCAAATATGTTGTAATACTAAGTGATTTTACATTGTTAAAATGGTTAAAATAATCTTAGTGGACAATGTTATGTGCAAGGAGATGTTCCTGATCTTCAATTTTAAAGATTTTCTTTTCTTACTGATGAAAGAAAAAGGGGAGTATTTAAAGGTTCGGAATATTTGAGATAGGAAGCACATATGATAAGATGGAAGAGACCTTAATCGCTGAGAATAGATGTGCAACACCCGTCTGTGACCAATCTTTTCCAACCAAAGGCATGAACTGTCCAAGAACATCTGATCTGCACTAAGGATACAATTCAAAAAGGAATGAGAAATATCAACAAGAAAAGTGCAGCCCTTTGTCTTCCTTTCTTTCTGGAATAAAGTGATTACTTACCCAAAAAAGAAAAAAAGAAAAGTGCAGTTATAAGAAAAATAATTGAGGCCTCTAAAAATTTGCATTTTTCCAAAGAGCAACTCTTTTCCCCTCTGGTGAAAGCATGTAGAGAAAACATGTTTCAATTTCAAGGACAAAAGTAGTTCTATGCAGGACAGTGCTTCACTGCAAGAGCTAACAACCACAATGTGTCAACTATGCAATAAATATACTTCAATTATTTGTTCCCTTCTTGTTGTGTTTGACTGCAGTCCAAAAGCTTCTTATATTCAGGTTTTCCACATTCATTTTACTAAATACTATGGGATGTTTCTGCCCCTATAGTGTTAGGTCAATTGACCAAAAATGCCATTGATTGTGGAATGATACCATTTAGGTCAGATTTGGCTCTTGAGTAATACTTTATACAAGAAACAGTTTCTAATGGTATAATAAAATTTATCCTCATTTCTAATTGCCATCTCTAGCATATTGTTGGGTCAATATTTAGAAATGCCATCACTTGTGGCATTTAGGAGGTCACAGTTTAGTTCTTAGTTTGATAGCAATAAAAACTTATTTAGTTTCAAAGTTGCCCTGAAATAGCATAATCATAATAACAAACCACAATAACATAGCTTTATCCCAACTAAATGGGGTCGGACACATGGATCCTTGCTCTCCAATCAGCTCTACTCGAAGTCATACAAGATACAAGGCCTAAGCTAAGAATGTCTTTCCTCACCACTTCTGCCATGGTTATTTTAGGTTTGCCCCAGGCTCTTTTTGTTCCGTCAATCTGAATCAAGTCACTCCTCCATATTGGGGCATCCGAAGGCTACCGCTGGACATGGCCATGCTACCTCAAACGACTCTCTCTAAGCTTATCATGAATCGAAGCTTCACCCTAATGTAGATAGGGCTGTCAATAGGAGGACTCAAAACTGACCAAACTATGATTCAGTTCTGTCCCAAGTCTGGACCTGGTTTACCCCATCCAGCCTGCCTTGCTGGTCCCACTTTTTGATACTATGCTGGTCCATACTGTTAGAGTTTATGAAATAAGGGTACTTTAGGGTCAAGTGTGTCACATCTTGTCACTTAGTGTATTTTCTATTTTTTTCCTTTTTGCCTCCCTAATGAGGTGTATGTAATTCTTTACATCTTGTTAGTGAAGTAATATATATGTGGTAGAGAATCTTTTCTCTACACACAACATTCCACTATCCTCTTCTTCTTCCTCCTCTTCTTCCTCTTCTTCTTCTCCAACCCTCAATTCACTTGTTCTCTTGTTTCTCCTTCAATCTTTACATTCTACATGCAGCCATCAAACCAGCATAGATACCCCTTCATTAGAGTATATCTTGTTCCCTAACTTGGTCTTTTAGAAGAGCCAAGTAGCCTGTCCAGCTTGTGTTACTGTTCATGTGAACAGTATTTTCTCAGCAAGTCTTGTCTTCAAAAGAAGCTTCTATATTTAGCACCAACAATCCATCTGTCCTTTACTTCAAGTCTTCCATCTTGTTTCCATTCTTGGATTCCTTTACAGCAGGCCATCCTTCCCCATCGAGCAGCAGTTTCCTCAGCCCAGAATTGACAGCCATGCGGCTTCCTTTCTTGGTTTTCAGGCCAGCTTAGCAGCCAGCTACCTTCCTATCGATCAGTTCAAGTTTTGGTTACAAAGATCTTCCAAAAGATTCCTACAGCTGTCCTTATTTGGCGGAAAGCATTCTCAAGAAGGGAGCTACAGCAACCATAGGATTAGTTTCAATTTTGTGTTCATGTTAGTTTCATTTTTTTGGTTATCCAATTAGTTTCCTATTTGTAACTAGGATAGTTTCCTTTTGAGTTCAGTTTTTAGTTTTCAAAATACTCCTACTTGGTTAGCAAGTTAGAGTTCAAGTTAGGAAGTTAATTTACAGCTTTTAGTTTCCTATTTTAGATTTCAGCTTTGTAAGCCTATATGAGGAGGCACCTATCATTGTAATAGTTAGACTTTGATTAATGAAAATGTTTGCTTTATGCAATGTTTTGCTGTCGGATGCAATTGGGTGAGATGCCTAAACTGCGGGGTGAGATGCCCATTCACTAATTCTTCCCAACCCTTCTCTAACCCTCTCTCGAATTCTTTTTTTTCCCTTTTGATTTCTTCTTTATTTCGACTTATGAGAGAATGATCTGAGAGTGTTGATGACCTATTTGAAGACCCAAACATCAACCTACAGTTCAGATTGCAGAGCCAAGGAGGACCAAAATCGATTCACTTTTGTCAGGGTTTTCCAACCTTGATCGATTTCCCTTGGTGCTCTCAGCCTGCTATCCAGATTCCTAAATCGCTTTAGGGTTTTGTTGAAGCTATCAAGGACCACCTTTGATCCAAATTTGATGTCCAATTGGGATCTCCCATCACCTGTTCTTGAAGATCTACAATAGTTTTTATTTTGGGAGCAATTCTCAGATCTCCCAAACCTGAGATCAGTTTGTAAAGCCCTTTGGAGAGTTTGTTCAACATTACGAGAGAAGCATCTGATCAGACTTTGAGCTCCATCCCAGCCGCAGGCTTCCTCCTATTTCAGTCAAGTTCAAACTTCGGTTCTAATCTGATTTCAGATTTTAATTTGTGGGATCCTAACTGTGGTTGGGTTGTTCCTACCTAGCCAGCTAGCCTTTCATTACACCCAAACCAACTCTAATATGTTCATTCCTAACTTTATCATTCCTAGTGTTTCTATTCATCCATCTCAACATCCTCATATTATTTTTTACACAAAACAAAAACAAAAACAAAAAAAAACACCAAATTTGCCATTCCACGTCTTGTGCAAAGCATATGATCCGCAATAAATCTAAGAATCCACATGCAAAACACACTCTAATAAGTCTAATTAGTCCTTACCAAAAAAACAAGAACCCTTGCACATACCCCCATGGCAGGTAAAAGAAACCACAGCAAAACTTCAGAAAACAAAGTATATGCAACTACATTTATGATAGCAGGGAGTGTCTGAATGACACCTCTATAGGTGTATTTAGAAATTGACACCTACTTTTAATTGCCCATTGTCTTATTCCCAAAAGGTCTTTAATTTAAGAGTGTAAAAAAGATTTTCAAAAATAATTTGAAAGTGAAATATATTATATATCATTATCAAAAGTTCACTATAATGCACATTTTTCGACTATATGTATGAAATGACAATATCTACCCTCACTGGAAAAAAATTGTACTAAAGGTTAAAAAAAAATACGGTTACATATTATTTGATATCTCGAGGGGTATCAATAAGAAAATCCCATCAAGGAAAGGGGGGAAGGAAGTGGGAAACATAGATTTCTAATACATGTTCAATAAGGCCCAATGGGTCTGGCAAATCTCCCACATGAACCTTTTCCTGTACACTAGTTTCAATCCAATAAATATCCTTCAAATTGCAAATGCAAGAAAGTTTTACTTGAATCATTTTAGATTAAAAAATGGGAACATCTGTTTGCAAGCTCCCATAAAAAAGATTCCTATCGCAATGTGTTATAATATAAGGGTATGAGGGTAGAATGGTCCATAGAGGCATATTTGTTTGTACTCATAACTCTACTATTATAAATAAAGGAGGGCTGGTGTCAATTGACACAAATCACAATTCCCCAAAATTCAACATGGTATCAAAGCAGGTCAGCTCTATCTCCCAAAAACTCTAAACCTAGCTACTACCTCCCCCCTCTCTTCTCCCCTTCCATAGTTTTCTCCATGCCACCCTAACTTCACCTCTCTCTCTCTCTCTCTCTCTCTCTCTCTCTCTCTCTCTCTCTATGATGCAAATCCGGGTTTCAAAATCGGAATCGGATCACTTATGGGCCCACTCGAATAATAGCTCAATTGCAACAACTAATGGAAGAGTTGTAAATAAAACAAAGTCTAAAGAAAGTGGCAATTCTGTAAATAGTTAGAAATTTATAAAGAGTGGCAGTCTTGTAATTAATGGGTGTCAAGTGAACGGGATGCACATGTTAATGAGAGGGGAAAACTTGGAAGTAAGTGAATAAAAGGACAAAGTAGAATAAAAGAAAGGAGGGGCAATACTGTAAACTAATGTAAATAAGAAACAAAGGGAAAAATCGTGAGTGTGGGTAAAGGTTGTT
This sequence comes from Macadamia integrifolia, assembly GCF_013358625.1. Taxonomy (NCBI): domain Eukaryota; kingdom Viridiplantae; phylum Streptophyta; class Magnoliopsida; order Proteales; family Proteaceae; genus Macadamia; species Macadamia integrifolia. The sequence goes on along the minus strand of NC_056564.1, from coordinate 11,823,516 downwards.
TTCAACCTCCACCTCCTGTAGCTAGCGGAAATCAAGCAAGTAGCAGGAAGAAGAACTTCCTCGAGAAGGTTTAGGTTGACCTGGGATTTCAGATGAAGAGTTGCCTCGCAAGGTTCTCTCAATTACAACAACACAAGACAAGAACCAGCAACCCAGAAGTCACCATTGAAGCTCTGAATCAGGTTCTGGCGGTAGACTTGTTGCTGTTTGGTTACAGGTTCAAATAGGCACAACTTCAAAGGGAATTTTGAGAACAGTATCCATGATATTGAGTCGCCTATGGATAGGTGTCCTTCAGCCCAGATCTTAGGGCTAATCATCAAGAGGAGCATCTTCTTGAATCTGACCTGTAGAAGGTTATTCAGCGCCACAACAGGGTATCGACAGCAGGTAGGGTAGAAGGACAGAAAAAAAAGAGAAGGGAAAAGAAAGTTCAGATTTGTGGAATATGGACGTGTGCCTTAATGAGCAGTCCCCCTTTATTTATAGCAAAAAAAAGGTAGTCCTAATAGCAAACTAAGTACTCCCTAAGAGTAGTTTAAGTACAATAATGAACTATTCAACACTCCCCCTCAAGTTGGTGTATGGATATCGGACATACCCAACTTGGACAACATAAAATAAAAGGTTTTACTACTAAGTCCCTTTGTGAGAATATCCGTTAATTGATCTTCACTCCGCACAAAAGGAATACAGATAAGGCCTTGCTCTAACTTCTCCTTGATGTAATGCCTATCGATCTCGATATGCTTAGTACAATCATGTTGAACAGGGTTGTGTGCAATGTTGATGACTGACTTATTATCACAATATAGCAGCATCGGCATCTAGACGGACACACCCAGGTCATGAAGAAGACTGTACAAACAGAGTAGCTCACAAATCCCATTCACCATAGCTCGAAACTCTGCCTCTGCACTCGATCGAGCCACAGCTGACTTTTTTTACTGCACCACGTAACCAAGTTACCACTAACAAATGTACAATAGCCAGTAGTAGAGCGACGATCATGTGGGGAACCTGCCCAATCAACATCAGTGTATGCCTCAATCCTCATATGATCTGTAGGAGAGAATAAAATGCCATTTCCTAGGGCAGTCTTCAAGTACCTAAGGATCCGGTTCACAGCATCCATATGTGAGGAATAGGGATCATGCATGTACAGACTCACCAAACTTTCTGCATGAGCTATGTCTCATCTTGTGTGGGATAGATATATGAGTCTCCCAACCAACCTTTGATACTGACCAACCGGTTCACCTTCCTTGCTTTTGAGATGAGAGTTAGCCTCAATAGGAGTGTCCAGAAGTTTACACCCTAACATATCAATCTTTGAGAGGAGGTCCAAGGTATACTTTCTCTGAGAGAGAACAATACCCAAAGACCATTTTGAGGCAATGTATCAGATTCTGAGGTACTTAAAGTCAGCTCCTCGAAAAGGCATCTTATTCTCTAACAACAATAATCCATTTTTTTTTTTTT